>NW_026061803.1:1818065-2121076 GCF_023897955.1 Schistocerca gregaria | reverse complement strand
CAGTTGTAGATGATGATGATCTGCTGTTAATTTTGAAGTGTTTTGTACAATTTTTTATACACATTGCCAAACAAGTTTACAATTTACATAAAAAAAAAAAAAATACAGTTTGTGTCGGATAAATACACACTGGGTGAGCAAATATTTGTAGTTTGGGCACTGCATTTCAGCTGTCTTAAGTACCTTGACAATACTTTTAGCATCCCCTTGTATTCTTTGTGTTGTCTCTTTAGCCCATTTGAAAAAGCAGAGTCATCAGCTCACCACAATGTTAAGATGACAAAATTGGATGAAGTATGGAAATTACCCATCACAGACCCTGGGTGCAGAATTTCACATTATTTCTAATTAAATAATAATAATTTTTTCAATGCCTGCTTGATGTTACATAAATAATCATGGACTTTTTAGTATTAACTATTTGAGAGGTATGCTTCATTTTTTTTAATATTAGGGTTTTAATGCATTCAAAAAATTTATGGTGCAGTTTTATTCCTTTGTAGAAAATACTGGCTGTTGTTTTGTTTATCTTGAAACATGAGTCGGACAAAACTGACATTTACTCAGATCATGTGAATACAGCTGTTTGTGAGATAACTGCTTTGTTCTGTATAAGCCAAAAATATTGTTATTTAGTCTGATATTATGTAATTGCCCAAACTATGAGGTTTGTGGTGGGATTATTTGGGACAGAGATGCTACATATTAGTATGTTGTGCAAACAATAATGTAAAATGAATGACTTACAGAGGATGATGTGAAGTTTGCACTATGTGCATATTTAGACTGCTCAGCTATAACTGAAGTTGTATTTACCAAATGTTGAAAATTGATCTTCTACCTTAAACTTATAATTACCTTTGATGTTTACATTCTGTATGTAGCAAACATCACTATAGAAATCTGCCATTATGCTGCTTGTAAAAGTTGTAACTGCTTGATAGTAATTTGTCATGTTGACATAATGATTATTCCTTAATCTAGAATGTTTCTAGTTACGTAAGTACTTTTATTCATGTTATATAGTAACCTGTTTATACATTATGTATGTAAATGTTTATTGTTCGCTAGGAAACTTAAGTTTGGGTCAACACAATTCCAAACAGACAGTTATAATTTATGATAATAATTAAAATAGTTTATGCACAATTATCTTAAAATATTCAAAATTAAATGTAAACTTAGTAACATTCAGATTAATGTTTAAAGACATTCTTTCCTTTCATACTGTACACTGATTTCTGCAGGCATTTTAAGTGTAAAGATGCCTTGCTGGTACCTGATACTTAATGCTGTAAATGTTAGCTGTGTTAGCTTCAGTTTTGCTTGGTTACTTTATATTTGTATGCATCATATAGGAGAAGTCAAAACAATACTACTTTTGTGTAAAACAAATGAGCTCTGTATTCGCATGTTAACAATACTATCAGAGCTAATGACATTCTGTGATAATCAGAAACGTCATTTCTATGATGTTTCTGGATGTAACAGCATAACTAGTGCTACGATGGGGCTGATTTGACGATGGGACTAGTGCTACAATGGGACTGGCGTGGAGATGAAAACATTCTTGAGTGGATGACCATCTCTGGGGTGCAAGAATTTCTCTTGATAGGTGTGCAGCCACCAGGATTACGCTCTGTTCCTAGCTGTACTGGACATTCCATATTTCTTAGACTCCTGGATCAATCTGTACTGCTATCACGCTGTCTACCACACCCTGTTCTTTGTACCTCCCTTTGCAGGTGCAGTGGGTAACATGTCACTTGTGAAGAGGCTTCAGTTTCCTTTCCAAGAGAAAATTGGTCCTACACAGACCCATCCTCACTCCACCCATGAACAACAGTTCTCAAATTTTATATGGATATGAATCTGTATGTGCATCAAAGCCCTTCTTATGCAGCACAAGACATGGGTAGCCAACATACGTTTGCGGCACTGTGAACTGTAACTTGACAGCTTACCACTACCTTATCCAAGACTGCCTCTAAAGTAGTGGCAATAAAGGCTGTGCATATGTGGCATGTACTTCTTTTTGAGAACATCCATCAAGGGTTTCAGAGTATTTAATTCTACAGCATCAAATGTGTCACAAAGTGCTCTTTGACCCAGTTAAGTTATAACATTATATAAATAACACACAGCACAGTGAACAGTATTAATGGCGATGATAACGATGTCGATGACATGAACAACTATTATAATAGTCTATTCACTGGACAGTAAATTTGTAATTATTTATTTATTCTGTTAGATAAGTTGATTGTTAATCAGTGCAATGATGACTGCATTACCACCTGAAGCAAGACTGCTTAATACAAATTTCTGCTTTATTCATTAAATTTTTGGTGTGCACATATGTTGCTGCAACAATAAAGTAAAATTAAATGATATGATTGAATTGTTCATTTGATGGAATTCTGTATTCATTTGGATGCTAAATACACCAGTGTATCATTTCTTTAATGCCTCATCTGAATCCTTGTCAGTATAGCCATTTTTATCTCGAATTTATGTATAGCATTGCCTAACACTTGTTTGTAATTTAGTTTTCAAAGTTATAATTGTAAAAAAAAAAGTTGTTTGTGTTTAATATGTTGTTTAAGTTTAGTATGTTGTTTCACTGTTAGTATGTTCTGAACATTAAAGAATATTACTAACTATCCTGAAATACATTATTAAAGTTATCCCCTACTGTCACTCGCAGTGTTTTTTGTAAGTCATTGTAATATGTTGACGCTGATTTACAATTTTATGGCCACTTACCATTATTTTGTTACTGATCTCTTATAAAAGCAAATTCTTGATTTATATACATCATCTATTTTTATATCTTTATTGCCTGTTGCGGAAAGTGGATGTTAACAATGTTGTTGGATTATAGTGTAAGCGGCTATGCCTTCACCCAGAAAGAAATAAAAATATGTTTGACATGTATAGGTATTTTAATTCATCTCCCTAAGGATATCTCACATATAACTTATTTCATCTCTGGCAGTGTTTATTAATTTGATGTGGTAGTCAGGAAGCTACCTCAAGATGTAAAACAAACTCTTGCAACATTTTTGTCCATAAAATTTGGAATTGGGAAGAAAGATAATGGTGGCAAGTGCTGTTATCAAATACACAACACTGAGATGGTTGTATCTGAGTGGTTATACACTACATTAGAACAGAATTTTCCAATAATCAAAATTTCTTTTGTGACAGCATTATGGGATAATTTTCTCCTATTCCCGCATGAGGGTGCACAGATAGCTTGAGCATTTGGGAGCTTCTTCCATACTCAGTTAAGAGAGTTAGCTCTGCCAGTAACACTGTGACAGTTTTTTACATACAGAGGATGACAGTGTGCGGTTCAACAGGCAGGTCCTGTCAATAACAGAGAAGCTGTTAAAAGCTTGATTTCTCCCTAAAACCTTAAGGGGCAAGTAAATCTGAAAAACATTTCTAAAAATTTCATAATCTTGTTCTGATTGTGTAGAAACAATTGTTACTCCTAAGTAACACTCGGACGCAATAAATAAGCCCTGTTGTGGTAAGTAAATTTACACTCGTATTTAGGGTACGCTAATTATCACATTCGTTTAGGGAGTGACTCTTTATCATGTTAAGGCACCATTTTCTAAATTTTAAGTGGTATGTAAAATCTTGTGGCTTTCGCAAACTGAAAAAGAGGAACTTGCAGTTTATTCCATGCCATCGACAGGAAAACTGTGAAGGCCTAATGATGTAAACAGAAAGGTATACTAGGGTTTAAAGTCCCATTCTTAATGATGCTTTCACCATGCTCTCCCAGAAAGTGGGTGGTCACAAGTGCATGGCATACTGTCTCATCTGTTCCAAAACACAAATATTAGGGTATGAGATTGATAACCATTTACCATTCATTGTTCCACAGTGAGAAATATTTATTGGATTTTTCAGATTGGTGCAACAGGTAAATCAAATATACTGGTGCCCGTTGAAATTTATTGCTTCAAAATACCTATAGAAACAACTGTGGGAGCTCTCACACAGAATCTTTGGTTTGTCATCTCTCTGTACTTATGTCTGGTTTAGGCAGCGCACGTTCCACATCTCCATTCAACAACCTGTAGTAGTATTCACGGAAATCCATAGGAAACCCACCGTTCCATAGTAACACTCTTGTCTCTCATTTGCTGTGAATAGATCTTTAAATTTGCTGCTGCACTTTGTACTTTCTTGATGCAGTGGACCTGCTGTGCAGTTCCAATACTTCTGGCCATGTAATTTTATTTCTGTTAGCAGATGATTAAGGTTGTGTGTGTGTGTGTGTGTGTGAGAGAGAGAGAGAGAGAGAGAGAGAGAGAGAGAGAGAGAGAGAGAGACAGAGAGAGAGAGAGAGAGAGAGAGAGAGAGAGAGAGAGAGAGAGAGAAGGATGTGTTAACGGTATTTTCAAATGACATGTAAGTTGTACATAGATGCTTTGGGAACTTGTATGGGAATCCCTGGAGAGAAAGCAATATTCTCTTTAAGGAACACTGTATAGAGAAATTTAGAGAACTGGCATCTAAAGCCGAATGCAGAATGATTCTACTGCCAGCAGCATACATTTTGCATATGAATTATAAAGATAAGCTATAAGATACTGGGGCTTACACAGACGCATATAGATATTCATTTCTACCTCACTCTTTATGCGAGTGGAAGAGGAAAGGGAATGACTAGTAGTGGTACAGGGTACATGCACACTACAGCTGCTGGTGGAATATGTATGTAGGTGTGGCCAGGCTCATAACAGGAGCTCTCATTCAATCTTGCTGTGACAGAAAAGTTTCTGGATCATTGTCGCCAGTGTCCATTTTCTCCTCGAGTTCAAAGACACTGCCAAGCCATGACTTCAACCCACAGGTGGACCTCCACAGCAGGGTGGAAGCACAAACACTGCTGTGCCTTGCTGATCTTAATGAGTTAACTCCACTTTTCACAAATCTATACATACACGACAAAGGGCACACACGGTTGGTTGACCCACACTTACTGATTACTTAAAATATGTTTTTAACAATTACGAATGTCGTTCCTCGGCGTGAGAGATAATACATGCATTTCAAGCTCTTGTTAAGATTGATCACACTTATAACATTTCCAGTTAAGTGTAATAGTATGTAATTAATTCGTAAGGACATAGTTTATAACCATGTTTTGGTGGAAGTAGTTTAACTGTTCTTTACCATAGGGAGTCACATGCTGATGCTGGGCTCTGTACTGCACTACGTTACTTCAACTCTGATTTGTGACAGATATTAAATGGTGTCTCTGTACAGGTTGACTTGTCATTTTCCAGCTAAGTCTCTTTACTTTTGACTATTTTGGAGACTATGTCATTATTGTGACACAACATCACATTGCAGCTTAAGATATTTGTAGCACCAACATTTACAACTCAATTTTTGGACAGACACTGTGTACATATATTATTTTTGAGATGATATTGTCCCTTCTTTTATACCTCCATACAAAAATAGTATAGGTAATTTCCTCTATGTATCCACCTGACCCCAGGTAACACCATCCCTCCTATGGGTCCGTCTATGTCCCCCTCACTTCCATACATAAAATGGGGTTCACTGAACTTAAAAATTGAAACTATATCTCTTTCTGTGTCAAAAGTGTCTACATAGCATATTTAAGTTTTACTTGATACATGGGTTTCCTACTACTTTCCATTCTGTCACTCTTACTGTGCCTTTCACAGAGTCATACCTTCCCTCTATGTTATATTAACATATAATAATGTGCTTTCTCTGATACAAACTTAAGATTAACTACAGACTGTTCATTAAGACCTCATTTGCTGTTACACACGGAAATGTTGTTATCCAGTTTGTTCTTATCAATAGAGTTGTGCACCACTCATTTTGAAATCATGAAGTAGTACCGAGAATACAGAAGTTTCCTTTAATTTGTTACTTTTCCTCTCAACTACTTTGTCATATACTAGGTATATATGTGATACAGCAGCTTTTCACTTTCCACTGAGAACACATCTATCTTTTTGTTAATCCCAATTGAAAAAAACATTAAATTATCAAACTCAAATCTTTATTTATTGTGTGTCAAACACCTTATGCCCAATTATGTAACATATGTATAACTATCAGCTTTTTCATACACTTTGACACGTATAAGGTTCACACACAAGTTAATAGCATTTTCGTTTCGCATGTTGCTACGGGTTTCTTTATCAATTGCCATTTTAATTTGTGGTTCACTGTTGCTATCTCAGTTTACATTTTTCCATTTGGAGATAGTGAGTGGAGCTGTGGACGCTAGAAAGTGGAGTGCCAAATGGAATAATCTGAACATTTTCTTCTTGAGTTCAGTAGAGGGGTGACAGCAGTGAAGGCAGCCAGAAACATCTGCACCATATGTGGGGATAATGCTATTCATCAGAGCACAGCAAGAATATGGTTTTCTCATTTAAAGGAGGACCATTTTCACATTAGTGACCCACTAAGTTCATAAAAATGCGAAGGCCTTCCTGAAGATCATGGAAAGATTAATCCACAGTGATGCATGCCAGTGTATTCAAGATCTGGGTCATTGATGATCATGATAATTCCACCACTGTGCAAATTTTGCATGCAACAGAAAGGTTACAAAATGAGGTGTATGAGTACCGCATGTCCGAAGTGAAAATCGCAAAAATCAGTTGGTGGCCATATCTATCTCTATTTGCTCATCATCAAGCGGCTCATGAAATACTGAACATTACAATTGTGGTGGGATTAGGGGTCAAACCCGGGACTCCACATGGCAGACCAGAAGCTGGGACCCACCACACCGTATTTCGTCAGGAGGCCGAGCAAGTTCAAGAATTTTGAGAGGCAGTGCAGAGTGATACAGCAGTATTCAGTAACATTGCTTTATTCAGCTAATTTACAGTATTTGATGGTGAAGCGTAGTGTCAGCGTGCTGCCCGCCCGATGTCCTGCAAGTCCAGCCGGCTCAGCAGACTCCTGGTATGCCGATGCCACTGCTGTTGTTATCAAGGCTGCCTGCCAACGGAACTTGGCCGCCGCTCTCCCGGTCACCACCCAGCGATGAGTAGCGCCTTGCGACTTACTCCGCCCCATTAGGCCTGCTCTGCCTGACCAAGGGATGAAGGTGGATGTACTGGTCACCCGTGGCCCTCAGGCCACCGCTGCTCCCAACACATGACCTGATTCAAACCCACTCGCACCTAGATTCTGTGCTGAAATTTTCCGCTAATGGTATTATGAATTGCTTCCGCAAGATGTAACGGTCATTGCTGACATTTTCTGTCAACAGAAAAGATGTCTTGCTTATACAGTCTAAGAACAGCAACCAGGAAGTCCAAGTGAAGCAATACTGATCCATGAAAGAGCCTGCCTGCATTCCGTACAGTATTTTTTTGTCAGTCTAGCAAAAGTTGGGTTGAGAAGTCATGTCACACCCACCTTATTCACCTGATCTTGTGCCTCAGATTTGAGCCTTTTCCACTCTCTATCAAATAACTTTCATGGAACTTCCCTTTCAGATTAAAAAAGTGTTCTGAACATGACTCAATGAATTCTTCCCCAGAAAACCATGCCATTTACATTTCGCAGGATAGAAAATTTCCCCAATGTTTGCTGTCCATTGTAAGCACTGAAGGATGATATATTATTGTACGCTGAAGTCTCTGTTATGTTTATTAAACCTATAGAAAAAGTATGCAAACTAATGCACCAGCTACATACCTGTGTTGGGGCCTAGCGCAATGGTTATCATATAAACATGATGTAGAAGGTTGTTGGATCAAAAAACGACAAATGAAACTTTTTTACAATTTATAAATCCGATCAAAAAATTTGATTATTATTTTTATTCAATTAATTCGTTTACATGTAATTTTTGATATTATTGTTTGTTTTATTTACCCTTATTTTTCTTTCTGTCATTTTTTTTTCTCCTGGAATCTGCCTGTGTCACCTATAATGTGGAAATAATTGTTAATGTGTGTGTGTCCGTCTCGAGTTGCTTCATAGAGGTTAGCTTTAACCACCATAAACAAAGCAAGTGCGATTTTTAAATCTGCACAGATTGTTGATTGCTATTCTCTCTGATGCATTTCACATCATGGGGTTGTGGTTAGCTTAGGACACAAATTTGAATTCAGGGCTTTGTCTGACATGGTTGTCCTTTCTCACTTGGAATCAGCTGTCCATAGACCATCTCACATTTCCAACGTACCTGGCAGTGGCTGCCTCCGACATTACTCTGCATTAATTGGTGCATAGTAATGAAGTAAAACCAATTAATATTTCTACTTTGACAGTTCTCTGCAATTTATTGCATAATTTGGTAAACCATAGTGTTTTTTCTGACATGCTCTGGTGGTTTCCGGTGATTAAGGGTGTCAGTGTGGTACTGGTGTGCAAGACTCACACTCCCTCTTGGCTATCAAACTTACTTGGAGTTGTTTCGCCGATCATCTTTTCAGGATAGCCAGCTGTGATGTCCTGCACGACTTCTTCTCTGAATATAGGATGCTACATGGAGGAAATTTTTTATACTTTAAAATATTCTCGAGTGTACAGAGTTATTTTAAAACTCAATCTCACTGTATTTTCATCACACACAACAGTTTCTGACAGACCGGAAGGTTCCAAGCTTACAAAAAATGTTTTAGTTGTATGAAAACTATCACATTAATTTTTCCATAAATACAGTCTACAAATCTCAAAAAGTTTAACAAGACAACTGTCTAGACCTTACTTATTGATTCTTTCTCTTACATTCGTAATTGTCCCTTCTCTTCTTTCAACAACATTCAAATGTTCACACAGTAATGTTTCATGTCGCATGGAGTACGGCGCGTTTATTCCGACTACCTGCCCACGCCGATCATCCGTCCCATACACGTCCGTCCTGCACACACATAACTGTGGTGTAGTAGACACAGATCTACTCATCTCTAAAATAACGCGTGTTCAAGACGGTGGAAATACGAGGGTCTCTAGAATTTACTCCGAAATTCCTTAGACATTACAATGCCTTCCAGAATGCTGGAAGTTAGAAAAGTATAATTATTAAATTGTCATTACTTCAACACCCCCCCCCCCCCCCAATCAATTTAATAATTTCCTAAATTGCCCATAAAATTCACTATCCCCAGCTTTTAACACAGTCTATTGAAACGTGCACTCTTAGCTACTTTTGGTAAAATATGGGCCATTTGTTCCTCGGAGCTAATGTATTGAACATTCAGATGGCCTTTGTTGTATAGCTCTTGTATAGAAAGGATTTCACATCCACATGCTTCAGTCATCTATGTTCCCACTTCCGTAATTGACAGATTCTTCAAGAAGATGCTTAAGCCATGGGGTGTCTGTCATAGCTGTCGACGAAGCTGGATATTCTGCTTCTATTTCATAGTGAAACTCATCTGTCTCCTTGTCACAAGAAACAGTATTTTCAAACAAAAAACTATAAGAAAGTGAAGAAGATAGAAGCTCTACAACATAACACAGTCAGAATCAACATAGCAGTAATAGCATTTAAAATTTCCTTTTTGTATCACAGGCCAACATCAAGTGTTCCTTTAATATATCAAAGAATTCATTTCAAAAATTTCTACTCTAATTCTGTTGGTTTATTTTGCTGTCTACTAAAATAGTTAAGTGATGCACTTCGTCTGGTCATAGCTGTCATTATATACATTGAAAAACACAGTAATTGTCCATCTGGTTTAAATTCATCCATTTGACCACAAGCATCTCCACTGCATTTGACTTCCATCGATGTTCTCAGTGTTTACAGTCTTCCATGTTGAATCTTTTCAATAAGTATTCAAGATGAACATAGTGACAAAGAAACATTTTGCCACTGTTGCTCTGCATATTTATTCTGAGGAATGATTTTGGTTCTCCGAGTTCTCACATTCGACATTTTAACTAGTTCTTAATGTAGGTGACTTTTTTTTTTACTATTACATCCAGCTGGAATATTATCTACATATGGAAGCAAATTGAGTATAATGATCATCAATGCTTTCAACATAGAGACATCTGCCAATTTTGGGTTGTCGAAACATGATTTCCTTCATAAAACTGTCAAAAGTTTTTTTTTTTTTTTAGTTTGCATACAAGCCTTTTCTTAATCTTTACACCAGGTCTCAATGCAGGAATCAATTTTGTACATCTGTTTGTTCCATAAATGAATTATGTTCCTTCACCACACAAAGGAGCATTCTTAGTGTTGTGAATTGAGCAAGTGGAGTATAGTCATATCTCTTTCAATATTTCCAGACATGTCTATTTTTACTTTGAACATCCTCTTACTGTCAGTGATACTTTTATTTGCTGTAAGTGGTCCATAAGTCAAAGTTCCATTAGATGACTGAGAGTCCAATTTTTCCTTAATTTTTTTTTTCCATTCTTCTCCTACATCTCCTTCATGATGCCTTACCTGAACGTCTTCAGACTTCTGAGGTAAGTTTTCCCACGAATGTTTTTGCATTCAAGGGAAACACTGCATAATCCTTGAAAAATCTAAATTTTCTTGTTATTCTATTGCTTTTCCACAAAGTTTCTGCTCGCTTCCACTTCTTCTGACATCGTGGGCCTTGAGTTCCCTTCAACAGTTTGCACAAAATCAAGGACTTCAAAACAGAACTAACTTTGAGGAAACTGAAGAATGTTCTGAATTACATTGTTCACTTGAATGGTCTTCTTCAAGATCCAATCATCACTGCTTTCACCTTCAAATAGAAACATATCTTTTTCAAAAATTACATCTCTCCCAAATACAACCTTGTGTTGCTTGGCACACCATATTCTGTGGCTAATTAGACAGTTTCCAGTCACGAAACATTTTAATGGGATAGTTCCTTTTCAATACTTTCCTTGGAATGTGCCACTATGCAACACACCCAAAGTCATATTTGTTCAAATTTGGCTTTCTTCCATCCGATAGCATTTCTAGAATTTCTGCATCTAAAACTGAAGTATAACTATGGTTAATGATAAAAGTATCTGCCAGTAACTTTTGACTAAAATTGCTTTCAAACTTCGCGTCCAAAAATTGTGCAATGAGCCTTTTCAATGACAGTATGATTTAGTCGCTCTGCCACTCCATTTCGTAATTGACTTTGCAAATATACTCATGACCGTTGTCACTTTTAAATCTACTGATTTTCAGCAAATACATACTTTGGAAATACGAAGCAAGAATTGTTACCAATATTGTATCGACCACTGTGCCATACAGTTCAGTGAGCAGACACATGGGTATTATATACTGTAGGACTGAAAGTTTCGGAGTGTTTTTCTCGTGAGTGGCTAGCCATCTGGCCGTATGGCTGGGGCGTTGTAACTCTATGGGGTAGTGCTGCCAACACATGCCATCCCACTCTTAACTTCATTTCCCAACCCTCGCACTCCCCTTGTTAGTGTGTGTATATACACAATTGAATCATTTCTGTGAGCTGCAGCTATAGCTATCACACTTTTGAATTGAACCCGCTGAATTTTTAAAAACAAGCATCCTCCAGCCATTTATAGTTTATGCACTGACAATTAATTATTTAGTGAACCTGACACTAGAAGAGCACCTTTTAGTTTTAATTTGAAATTCCAGTCCACAAACTATGCTTTCAACATAAATTTCTCCAACCTTTATTCTTATTTGATTCACCAGTTTGTTCACATCCATCAAAGAACAGATTAATTAACTAAATATCCTGTTACCCTCAAATCTAGAAACCAATCCACTTTGCCACCTGGAAAATTTCCAGTAACAGCTGAGAAAGAAAGGTTACTTTCATTTCTGTTTATTTTTTGGAGAGATTTAGCTAAATTTGCAGAACTATACTTCTATGCGTTTGTGGCAATCTAACATTGTATTTTTCCCCAATAATGGCATTGTTTCCCACGTCTGTAACACATATATTGGGTTGATACATAAGTTTGTTGCGTTTTTCTGTACGTTTGAAAAACACAACAGATACACATACACACCCTACTCATCCATAATTATTCTCCTTCACTATTTACAACAGTCTGTCAATGCTGAGATAACTTTTTGATTCCATGACTGTAGACATCGAGTGGTTTTGAGGTGAAGAACTCGCCGAGCCATGGTAGGAGAACCTTTTGCATCCGGCAAAGCTTAGCTTGAAGTTTGTTCGATAGGGAGCAGGAAAAACTGAGGGTGCAAGATCAGTTGAATAAGGTGAGTGCAGAATGACCTCCCAACCCAACTCTAGTATAAAGTTTTTGGTCAGTCTAGCAGAATGGGCGCGGGCGTTATCGTGGAGTAGCATCACTTTTCGCAGTCTGCCTGGTCGTTGTCCTCAAATTGCGTCCACAAGATGTCTCAGTTACTGACAATAAATATCATCAGTGATGGTTACATCTCAGGGAAGCAATCTGTACTACACCACACCATCACTGTTCAACTAGATGCATAATATTATGGATGCATGCAGGCTTTTATATGGGGAGTTGCTGCTTTGTTTGGGGGCAACCATTCTTTTCTTTTCCTTATGATCTTAGGATAAAGACACCATTTCTTGTCACCTATAAGGCTATAACGATACAAGTTAGGAATGGTCAACGTTGCTTTCAAGCAAATTAATCACGAACAATGAGAAAAGCACATACATTCACCTGCTGATTTATGTGTTTTCGGCTTAGAGCATGTGGTAAATTTTTTCAAACTTCTCCATTGCATGCAAATGTCGCACAATGGTAGAATGATCACAGTTAATAACATTTGCCAGTTCTCGAGTTTGCTGACATTGATTATTGTGGGTTAATGTGTTTAAACAATCTTTATGAAACTTCGACTGTCTTCCTGAATGTGCTGAATCACTTATGTCAAAATGATCCTTCTTAAAACGAGAAAACCGCATTCTTGCCATGATCTGTCTCATGGAATTATCCCCCTCCCACATGTGGCGTGAATGTTTCTGACTGCCTCCGTAGCTGTCATTCCTATTGAACTGTAATAGAAGAATACATCAGAAATGTTTAGATTTCTCCACTAGGCACTCCATTTTCTAGTGTCCAAACCTCCACTCATTATCTCTATACTTCAAAATGACAATATGTGAACTCATATAGCAACAGTGAACTACAAAGTAAAAAATGACAACTCCTAGCATCCACAGTATCAACCAAAATCTTATTTTTAGACAAAGCTTTGGCTGCATCATACATAGCTTGAGACTTGGTTGTCTCTGAATACATCATTTTACCTTTCTGTCAGATGCTGTCGACGATGGCAATTCATTTACTGTCCAGTTGTTACCTTTAGAATTATTAAGTTTTGCTTCTTTGTCTAGTAATCTACCCTTTAAGAAATCCGGTTCCAATTCCTCACTTGAGAAGGTATTCAGAGCAGTAACAACTACTTATGATTCTGGTGGAATTGTTTGTAAGTAACCGCATACTATATCAGTTCCTCCAATATTATCATCCGATCCTTCAAATTACCCATTAACTTACGAAACTCCAAAAAATTAATTTCAAGAGTTATTGTCATTTGCAGTAAACTTTAAAGGCCGTTCTTAATAAAAGCCATACCTTTCAGCTCAAATGTTTGAATTAATGTATTTCTTATTTTTGGTGTAGGCCTACTCCAAGCAACTTTGTGAAATTCTTTGGATTACTTGAGACTTACACTTCTTATCGGTTTTGCCAAGCTCTCCCAGAAGAGTTTGCTTCCACGCACACTATACAGCTGTCTCAGCCATGTCCATGTATCTCTTTCACACAAAACTCACTTCCAGCTCACATAGAAGTATTTCAGTCCTAAATTTTCAGTTGCTAAAGTTCTACCCATTAAACAACAGTACCTTGTATTCCTCCTCTTCTTGAGCCATGACTCTAAATTAGGTACTGGATTAATTTTTTCCACCTTTATTTGTTGTACTGTAACACCTGGCACCTGGGTCCATGACCACTTGATAAGAAAATAACACTTATTTAGGATAAATAATTTCAACTCGTTACTTCACACAATTTACAATTACAACCACGGGACAACAATGAAGACAAAATACAAACAGAGCGAAGAAACACAGAAAAAACACATAAAAAAGACAAAGAGAAAATAACTCAAAGGATTATTATTACATTATCATCATTTAAACACACTTTGTATTAGATAGGAAACTCCATGTCCAAACAATGAACAATGGCACCATTTAACCAAGATACAGAACAGCCTGCCACCACAAGTAAAAAACATAGCCTTGATATTAGAAATCTGAAATCATTAACTGATCATTGCTCTGAATTGTGTGAATTTTTGGTCCATATGTGTACAGTGAAATATCAAACAAGCTGCAAGTGCATGAATGATTTTTATAAAATTTATAATCACTGTGAATGAGACTTTTATACAATGTGTAGCTATCTCCATACTGTTGTCTTTGTCCATGTTTGTACTGTATTGTAACACTCTTTTGGTCTCCTTCAACTATTATTTATGCTACTTGTCAACTCAGATTATACAACCTGGGTCCAGCAAAAATTGTCATTTTAACAGCCCTGGACATCTGCTGCCGTTTAGGTTATGGAATCTTCTTCTTGATACAGTTATGAAGTGTAGTGGCATGACCGAGAGGGAATTTGTTCTCGCTTGATATGGCTAATAACTATATGACATTGTTTGTCGTCTATCTTGATATATACACTCCTGGAAATTGAAATAAGAATACCATGAATTCATTGTCCCAGGAAGGGGAAACTTTATTGACTCATTCCTGGGGTCAGATACATCACATGGTCACACTGACAGAACCACAGGCACATAGACACAGGCTACAGAGCATGCACAATGTCGGCACTAGTACAGTGTATATCCACCTTTCACATCAATGCAGGCTGCTATTCTTCCATGGAGACAATCGTAGAGATGCTGGATGTAGTCCTGTGGAACGGCTTGCCATGCCATTTCCACCTGGCGCCTCAGTTGAACCAGCGTTCGTGCAGGACGTGCAACCGTGTGAGATGACGCTTCATCCAGTGCCAAACATGCTCAATGGGGGACAGATCCGGAGATCTTGCTGGCCAGGATAGTTGACTTACACCTTCTAGAGCATGTTGGGTGGCACGGGATACATGCGGACGTGCATTCTCCTGTTGGAACAGCAAGTTCCCTAGGAATGGTAGAATGATGGGTTCGATGACGGTTTGGATGTACCGTGCACTATTCAGTGTCCCCTCGACGATCACCAGAGGTGTACAGCCAGTGTAAGAGATCGCTCCCCACACCATGATGCCGGGTGTTGGCCCTGTGTGCCTCGGTCGTATGCAGTCCTGATTGTGGCGCTCACCTGCACGGCGCCAAACACGCATACGACCATCATTGGCACCAAGGCAGAAGCGACTCTCATCGCTGAAGATGACACGTCTCCATTCGTCCCTCCATTCACGCCTGTCGCGACACCACTGGAGGTACGATGCACGATGTTGGGGCGTGTCCGGAGCAAGTATGGTTGGCCTGACACATCAGTGTCAATGTGTTCTTTTTTCCATTTCCAGGAGTGTATATAAGGCTGTAAAAATGAATTTTACTGCAGATGTTTTCCCCAGTATTCAGTAAATCAGTATCTCCTGGCGTAATGGTGTACATTAGAGGTGACAAGAAAATAACATAACTGATAGAAGTAACTGATTATTGAGGAGTAGCAGTTACTGTGATAAGGGCTCATCTGATACTAGCAGTTACTTAAATAACAGTGTTTGCCGCCACCTGTTTACAGAAGATCATACTATGCTTTCACGTCAACTAATCTGAGATCTGGCTATGATAGAGAGGGATATATCATCTGGAAGAGGTTCTACATGTCATGGAAATAACAGAGACTATGCGCCATCTATTGATACAACTATGTGTTATTTTGTGCGCTCTCACTACTTTCAGCACAAAAATTAAATAAAGTTAATGTCAGAGTGGTTGCTGATAGGAGCAAACTTAAAGGTATTGTACATGTACTAGAGTTCCCTTGGGTCATTAGTTTGGGCAGTTAGTACAAATAAAGCAATTGGAGCGACAATGGAAATAACTGTCAGAGGTTGTTATTTTTCTCTAGCTGTTATTATTCTCTCTAAGTTTCATTCTCTGACACTTAACACGCTACCACTACAGGTAACCCAGTGACATTTCCGGCGAGAATAGTTACTGGAGTGAGGAAAATATTTTTGTACCGCTATGGAAATAACTATCTAGAACCCCCAGTGTCCAGCAGTTGACAACTAATGGGATTCTGTTCTTTCCATTTCTTGTAGTTCCTGTAACAGTTGACCTTCTATCTGGCCTTTGGTTGTGTTAGAGGGTATTGTTAATAGTTTTTAGGGTTTTACACATATTGAAATATTTGAGCATTGTAGGTGATCTAAAAATGGAAAATAGTGGAGTACCTTCTCAAAGAACACCATAGCCCCAATGCCTAGTGGCACCATTATGATGAAAAAACGCTGGTGCTGTATGTAATTAGTGTGTCTTATCAACTTGAGTACAAAAAACTTGTGTAATTTCATAAAACTTGTCTTTGTGGCTTTACTAAGAAAAATGAGCTTTCTCAATTTGTACATATACACTGCAAATGAACTTTTTTTATTTAATTGATTATTGGCTACTGATTTTGAATCATTTTCCACATAGTATTGAGCATATCAGTTTTATACAGGGAAATTGTACAATGGAATATTTACACTTCACACACAAGTATGGAAAATTAACCATTTGATCCCAGCATAGATGGAATGAGTACAGGTATGCTTACAACAGTAGTCAGATCAGGTACTTTGTCAGGAGCATTCAAATAAAAATATAGATTTACTTATATTAGGGTCTTCTTGTACTTGGGCATTCTACATGAAATTTTTTGAATAATATATGCTCTTTCTGTTTTGAAAGAGGCCAAGGGACTTCATTTTGGCCCTTTGGCCCTTTATTTTAAGTGCTCATCTATCTCGTTCATGAATTAGTATAATACATATTCAAATAATGGAAAATCCAGGATAGAATGTAACAATATTACGAGAAAGAAAGCTGCTACTCACTATCTAGCAGAGATGCTGTGTCGCTGATACACACAACAACGACTCTCACAATTCACACACACACACACACACACAGACACACACACACTTACACATAGCAACATTGCATGATGGGAGTGGCAACTGGGTGGGGGTATGGAGGATACTGGGGCAGGGAGGGAGGGTGGGTAGTGATGTAGAGTAAAGTGCTGCAGGTTAGACCACGGGCAGGGGAGAGGTGGGGAGGGGAGCAGAAGTAGCAGAAATGGAGGGAAATAAAAAGACTGGGTGTGGTGGTGGAATAATGGCTGCATAGTGCTGGAACGGGTGCAGGGAAGGTGTGGGATGGATGAGAACAGTGACTAATGAAGGTTGAGACCAGAAGGGTTATAGAAATATCGGATGTATTGCAGGGAAAGTTCTCACCTGCACAATTCAGAAAAGCTGGTGTTGGTGGGTGCCCATAGCCATACCCTGAATTTGTTTGTGGGTAATGCCTCCAAAGCAGAAGAAATTGTGTGTGAGGATAAACTTGTCATGGTGACTAGATTGTTGGTTTTGAATCTGTCAATCTTTGGGAAAGGGAGTGTTCAATAACAGGAAGGCTATGGGCATTAGGAACATTAATGTACAGGGAGGTGGCACCAATAGTGACAAGCATGGCACTTTGTGGTAAAGAGTCAGGAACTGTGGAGAGTCAGTGAAGGAAATTGTTCAAATGCCTCTGAGCACTACGGGACTTAACTTCTGAGGTCATAAGTCCCCCAGAATTTAGAACTACTTAAACCTAACTAACCTAATGACATCACACATATCCATGCCCGAGGCAAGATTCGGTCCTTCAACTATAGCGGTCGCGCGGTTTCAGACTGTAGTGCTTAGAACCACTCGGCCACTCTGGCTGTCTGGAGGAAATGGTTGGTATCTTTTAAATAGGAAGGTATGTTAGGGGTAATAGATTGTAGGGGTTGGTCTATGAGAGCAGCAATTCTCTCAGTAACTGGCCACAATGGGGCGTCTTGGGTGACTAGGTTTATGGACTTTAGGAATCATGTAGAAGGTAGGATTTATTAGTGGAGTGAGAGAGGTGAGCCGAGGCATGGACTCCAGGGAGAGGGTCTGAGGTGGGCATAAGGATTTGAGTAGTGAATGGAGATCTTGCTGGATTACTGGAATGGGGTCGCTGTGGCAAGGTTTGTAGATAGAAGTATCTGACAGCCAGAAGAGTCCTACTGCCAGGTAATCCTTGCAGTTAAAAACAACAGTGGTGGAGCCTTTGTCCACAGGTAGGATTAGAAGGTCAGGATCAGTTCTTATGTGGTGGACTGCAGCTATTTCTGCAGATGTAAGGTTAGAATGCATGTTGAGGGATTTGGGGAAAGATAGTGAGGCAACTGTTTATGCCATGCTCTGGCAGTTTCCGGTGATTAAGGGTGTCAGTGTGGTACTGGTGTGCAAGACTCACACTCCCTCTTGGCTATCGAACTTACTTGGAGTTGCTTCTCCGATCTTCTTTTCAGGATAGCCAGCTGTGATGTCCTGCACAACTTCTTCTCCCAAGATAAGATGCTACTTTGGAGGAAACGTTTTATACTTTTAAAATAACTCCGTACACTCGAGAATATTTTGAACTCAATCTCACTGTATTTTTATCACACATAACACTTTTCATACAACTAAAACATTTTTCCCCTCATGAACCATGGACCTTGCCGTTGATGGGGAGGCTTGCGTGCCTCAGCGATACAGATGGCCGTACCGTAGGTGTAACCACAACGAGGGGTATCTGTTGAGAGGCCAGACAAACATGTGGTTCCTGAAGAGGGGCAGCAGCTTTTTCAGTAGTTGCAGGGGCAACAGTCTGGATGATTGACTGATCTGGCCTTGCAACATTAACCAAAACGGCCTTGTTGTGCTGGTACTGGGAAAGGCTGAATGCAAGGGGAAATTACAGCCGTAATTTCTCCTGAGGACATGCAGCTTTACTGTATGATTAAATGATAATGGCGTCCTCTTGGGTAAAATATTCTGGAGGTAAAATAGTCCGCCATTTGTATCTCCAGGCAGGGACTACTCAGGAGGACGTCATTATTAGGAGAAAGAAAACGGATCGGAGCATGGAATGTTAGATCCCTCAATCGGGCAGGTAGGTTAGAAAATTTAAAAAGGGAAATGGATAGGTTAAAGTTAGATATAGTGGGAATTAGTGAAGTTCTGTGCAGGAGGAACAAGATTTTTGGTCAGGTGAATATAGGGCTATAAATACAAAATCAAATAGCGGTAATGCAGGAGTAGGTTTAATAATGAATAAAAAAAATAGGAGTGTGGGTAAGCTACTACAACCAGCATAGTGAACGCATTATTGTGGCCAAGATAGACACAAAGCCCATGCCTACTAGAGTAGTATAATTTATATGCCAACTAGCTTTGCAGATGATGAAGAAATTGATGAAATGTATGATGAGATAAAAGAAATTATTCAGGTAGTGAAGGGAGACGAAAATGTAATAGTCATTGGTGACTGGAATTCGTCAGTAGGAAAAGGGAGAGAAGGAAACATAGTGGGTGAATATGGATTGGGGCTAAGAAATGAAAGAGGAAGCTGTCTGGTAGAATTTTGCACAGAGCATAACTTAATCATAGCTAACACTTGGTTGAAGAATCATAAAAGAAGGTTGTATACATGGAAGAATCTTGGAGATACTAAAAGGTATCAGATAGATTATTTAATGGTAAGACAGAGATTAAGGAATCAAGTTTTTAATTGTAGTAGATTTCCAGGGGCAGATGTGGACACTGGCCATAATCTATTGGTTATGACCTGTAGATTAAAACTGAAGAAACTGCAAAAAGGTGGGAATTTAAGGACATGGGATCTGGATAAGCTGAAAGAACCATAGGTTGTACCGAGTTTGAAGGAGAGCATAAGGGAACAATTGGCAGGAATGGGGGAAAGAAACACAGCAAAAGAAGAATGGGTAGCTCTGAGGGATGTAGTATTGAAGGCAGCAGAGGATAAAGTAAGTAAAATGACGAGAGCTGCTAGAAATCCTTGGGTAACAGAAGAAATATTGAATTTAATTGATAAAAATGCAGTAAATGACGGAGGCAAAAAGGAATACAAAAGGTCTCAAAAATGAGATTGACAGGAAGTGAAAATGGCTAAGCAGGGATGGCTAGAGGGCAAATGTAAGGATGTAGAGGCTTATCTCACTAGGGGTAAGATAGATATTGCCTACAGGAAAATTAAAGAGACCTTTGGAAAAAAGAGAACCACTTGTATGAAGATCAAGAGCTCAGATGGAAACCCAGTTTTAAGCAAAGAAGGAAAGGCAGAAAGATGGAAGGAGTATATAGAGGGTCTATACAACGGCGATGTACTTGAGGACAATATTATGGAAATGGAAGAGGATGTAGATGAAGATGAAATGGGAGATAAGATACTGCTTGAAGAATTTGACAGAGCACTGAAAGACCTGAGTCGAAACAAGGCCCCAGGAGTAGACAACATTCCATTAGAACTACTGACAGCCTTGGTAGAGCCAGTCATGACAAAACTCTACCAGCTGGTGAGCAAGATATATGAGACAGGCGTAATACCCTCAGACTAAATAAAGAATACAATAATTCCAATCCCAAAGAAAGCAGGTGCTGACAGATGTGAAAATTACCTAACTATCAGTTTAATAAGTCACAGCTGCAAAATACTAACGCGCATTCTTAACAGACGAATGGAAAAACTGGTAAATGCGGACTTCAGGGAGGATCAGTTTGGATTCCGTAGAAATGTTGGAACACGTGAGGCAGTACTGACCTTATGACTTATCTTAGAAGAAAGATTAAGAAAAGGCAAACCTACGTTTCTAGCATTTGTAGACTTGGAGAAAGCTTTTGACAATGTTGACTGGAATACTCTCTTTCAAATTCTGAAGGTGGCAGGGATAAAATACAGAGAGCGAGAGGCTATTTACAATTTGTACAGAAACTAGATGGCAGTCATAAGAGTCGAGGGGCATGAAAGGGAAGCAGTGGTTGGGAAAGGAGTGAGACAGGGTTGTAGCCTCTCCCCGATGTTATTTAATCTGTATATTGAGCAAGCAGTAAAGGAAACAAAAGAAAAATTCGGAGTAGGTATTAAAATTCATGGAGAAGAAGTAAAAACTTTGAGGTTCGCCGATGACATTGTAATTCTGTCAGAGACAGCAAAGGACCTGGAAGAGCAGTTGAACGGAATGGACAGTGTCTTGAAAGGAGGATATAAGACGAACATCAACAAAAGCAAAACGAGGATAATGGAATGTAGTCAAATTAAATCGGGTGATGCTGAGGGAATTAGATTAGGAAATGAGACGCTTAAAGTAGTAAAGGAGTTTTGCTATTTAGGAAGTAAAATAACAGATGATGTTCGAAGTAGAGCGGATATAAAATGTAGACTGGCAATGGCAAGGTAACCATTTCTGAAGAAGAGAAATTTGTTAACATTGAGTATAGATTTATGTATCAGGAAATCGTTTCTGAAAGTATGGAGTGTAGTCATGTATGGAAGTGAAACATGTATGATAAATAGTTTGGACAAGAATAGAATAGAATCTTTCGAAATGTGGTGCTACAGAAGAATGCTAAAAATAAGGTGGATAGATTACGTACCTAATGAGGAGGTATTGAATAGAATTGGGGAAAAGAGCAATTTGTAGCACAACTTAACTAGAAGAAGGGATCCGTTGGTAGGACATGTTTTGAGGCATCAACGGATCACAAATTTAGCATTTGAGGGCAGCGTGGATGGTAAAAATCGTAGAGGGAGACCAAGATGTGAATACACTAAGCAGATTCAGAAGGACGTAGGTTTCAGTAGGATCTGGGAGATGAAGAAGCTTGCACAGGACAGAGTAGCGTGGAGAGCTGCAGCAAACCAATCTCAGGACTGAAGACCACAACAACAACAACAACAAAACATTTTTCGCAAGCTCGGAACCTTCTGGTCCGTCAGAAACTATCACATTCATTTTTCCATAAATACAGTCTACAAATCTCACAAAATTTAACAAGACAACCGTCTGGACCTTACAAAAGTAAGAGAAAGAATGAATAAGTAATTGTTCCTTCTTCTCTTTCAACAACATTCAAATATTCACAAATAATGTTTGACATCGCACTGAGACGGCGCGTTTGTTCCTTGAGCTGGACGTGTAACTCCTTACAAATGGAAGGCCTCAGACATGGCCAACCGATTCGGCTAAAATTTGGCAGGTCGCTTGTGTACAACTTAAAACGGAGGAATCTAAGATATTTTAGGTCAACACCGCCGCGTTATTGAAAAAATCACCCCTAAAAGTTATGAAGAGCAATCGACTCAAAATTGGCGGGATCGATAGATAACTGTAAACAGAGCATTTTTCATCATCAGCTATGGTATCCGAAAACGCATACTATTCCAGAAATCGACGAAAGAAAGTTTTACAACTGTCGCTTCTGTTCCAACTTTTTAAACGGTTTTTGCCGACAGCACTGAAAGCGCAACAGCCAAGGTAATTGGCTGGGAATCTGAGAACCCGGGTTCGAATCGCGAGGAAACCCAGTGGATGTTATTATTTTCCTTTGTACTTTTCCATATCTCAATTGATAGGAATAGGAGGGTTAATAAGGTAAGTAAATCTATAAGGAACGATAAAAATAAGGTAGGTAAATAAATTTCTGAAACTTCTTGGGGTAGTAAACATCTAAAATGTCACTCCAGGTCACTTTAGAATGGCTCTTCCAGTCACTGTTACGTGTCCTCATTTTTCGTCGAACAACTAGATGGGTGGTACTTGTCACATAAAAATTTGAAACAAATATACTCACGGCACCAAGAACATCTAATGAATGCAATCTTTCGAAAGCTACACTGTTCCTTCCCAAGAGTAGGCGGAAAACAAACTTGGTTTACATTTAAAAATGTCTTTTTCGGGAATTAATTTTGATGCGTACCACGCATACGATATCATTGCGTGAAAAATCGATGCTGAAAGTTGGATATGAATTATGTTGTAAATAGTTATTGTATCCGTGCGGTTGTCCAATTCCCGCTGGGTTTCCAGAAGCACACTGCAATCCTGAAGCCTGGAAATAAAGTTTTTAACCTGGCGATAGAAATCAACATCACACGGCTGGTACACAGGTGTACAGTTGGGCGGTATTACTTTTACCGTGCACGTCGGCTGACCCTCGCCAACTATAATCATTGTGTCATATAATATAGCATTACTTTGTCCACTCCAGGAATCCACTACTAGAAAAAACTTGCTATCGGGAACGTATGGTTTTAAAACATTCTCAAGAAATGTTCTGTAAATCGCATTCGTCAGTTTGGAGAAGGTAATGTAAACATTTTTCAACGAGTCGGTTAAACGGTTGACCTCTTCTATAACCTGAGGACCAAATGTAACATTCGTTTCTTGTAAATGTTGCGCCGTGTACGAATGTGTTAGTAGGTTTTTACTTCCAACTGCGACAAGGATTCGTTTTTCTCCCTTATGCGATAACGTGCGTCGAATGTTCACCCAATACTCGCATCCTGTATTACCGGTGTTGATCACGTAATCACTATTAAAACCGGTCATAAGTGACGCCGTTTGCCTGTTGAAAAGAGCTCCCACTTTCTGTATATCTTCTATATTTTGTACCTCCTTATGAGAGACGTATTTAGTGACTCGCCGTTGACGAATTTTATACCCCGATCTGAAATTTTTTGCCCAAGATAATGATGCAGCAGACGTAGAATCCTTGTTGGCCGTATATTGAAGCGCTGCACCTGCAGCCCACTCCTGAAGTATTGTCGCTGTTACATTCTCGTTACGTCAACAAGATTCGACAAATCGGTCGTAAGTCCACATATTTATCGCCTGGTATTTGTCCTATCTTGTCCCTCCTTTAACGATATCACTTTCCCACAATTTCAAGTCCTTCTTCCGTTCCAGGGCTGTTGTTGCTCCATTCTTTTGCAGTGTTTGTAAGTTCAAATTTGGATGATTCCTGGCTAGCGCTACCGCCTTAACTTCTACTTCAAGGGGTATAGAGCTGTAGTTAAGTCGTTTAGTAACCGGTTCGTGATACTCATCGGGAACGGATGAAGCACATATTCCCAGAGAAGTGGAGATTTCTGAAGTGTTATGACAATTTAGGGATTCACTAGTCGGGATATCTTCCACTGAATCACCTTCTGCTTCGTCTTCATGGTATACTACCTCAGTATCAAGAAAAGTCATTTCGTTCGTCACCACCAAAAATCTCTCGACCATAGCCGTTCTTATCAAACTGGAACGCCGAGAAACAGACCTGGCTGCTTCCGGTAGTGCGTTGATAATGCATCTGTATTTTGCAAACCAAAACACAGTGACGGTAACTTCCCGCTTGCCATCGTCTGTGACAGGCTCCCAACTATATATTACAACGCTAGTCGAAGGGTGTACATCCTCCGTTACTCAGATTATGCACCTGAAAGATATGACAACAAATAATAACTAGTTACTACGGCATAAACAGACGAGCTAATTTCTACAAACTACATACAACACTCGTCATATGTTACTTACAGAATAACACTGTATTCATTCACGAAACTTATTTCATTCGGCACATTAATGATGGAAAAATCACTACTGTATCCGCCAGGATCACGGCAGCCTAATGACGGAAAACAACTCTTTCCGATTTACGTCTATAAGTCTCGTGCTGGACACCTTCTCTCTTCCAGATTCACAACTATGATATGACGAAGAGGCAACCGGGACAACATAACTCTCCCCGCGTGCATTCTGCCCCGTGCCTCGCTGTAAACAAGCGTCGCGCGGTTGGCTGTCTGTGATCCCTCGTGAGGAATTCGAAGCACTCTTACAAGGGGAGGCCGCCAATTGTGAAATTCAGATTCAATTCATACTGCGCATAATAAAAGCTCATAGCCAGAGGTGCTGTGTGGGAAAGCACCAAGATGTACTTCTCAGCCGCTGTCGAGAAAATCGACAGTTAAAAGAAACCGGCGTGAAATACTCACTACGATTGATAGTTTTCTACAGCGTTGTGGCGCAGCGGTAAGCTCTCGGGTTCGGGTTCGTAATTCCGAAGTTCGCCGGTTCGAATCTCGCGCCATGCAACCATTTTTTTTTAGTATTTGTTTTTTGTAATTCAAATGTTTGTACATACACACAATATATATATAATTCCCAGCAATCAGTTGCAACAATTATGCATATAATAAGTTGTTGAAAGTCGTTTGTCGTGGAAAAACTGGCAACTTCAAACAAAGTTAATAAGGTTACCTTATTAACCCTTTCCGCAAACAAAGTTGTATTTCATTAATGTTATTAATTGTCTTCATAATGTTAACCAAGTATAGTTAACGGAAGACGTAAAAACGATATTCCGAAACGAATACGTATAGCGTAAATCAAACGTTCGAATTAGAATACAAACCCCACGTACACAAATTTGCTGTGGCAGGTATGAAATATAAACTCCGTTACTCGCTCGTTACACTCGAAGGACAGATGTTGAATGGGCCGAAACGAGCCGCCGCATAACAGCGTAGTTGCCTGCCAACTTCGAAAGAAGGTAGGTTCGGTCCCTAGCGCAACTTATAACATCGTCGAAAATCAGTGCGGACGTGAGAGCTTTGGTACACCCTGTTAAACAAACGGAAAAATTGAGGCGGTACAATTGGACAGCGATCCGCCTTCACCAACATGTGTAAGCAATTCATATATGAATTACAAAACACTAATAATAAAAAATGTTGCATGGCGCGAGATTTTTTTTTTTTTTTATTTTTCCGCCTCTCCCAAAACGCTTCATATACCCTGCACTGCTTATGCTGCTAATTAGTTGGTTAGGCGTTCCATTGATTTTTTTATTTTTTTTATTTCATTTTTGTTCATTGTATCTGCTCGGGGCAGACATCGCAAGACACCCGTTTCAGTTCGTCGTTGATCCATTAACTCAGTTTTTTTATTACAGACGGCAGCTAACACACTGACCGAACGCGCTAAGCTACCGTGCCGGCTGTTCGATCCGGCCACCTTCGGATTACGAACCCGAGCGTTTACCGCTGATCCACGACGCTGTAGAAAACTATCAATCGTAGAGAGTATTTCACCGCAACGGTTTCTTTTAACTGTCGATTTTCTCGACAACGGCTGAGAAGTGCATCTTGGTGCTTTGCCACATTACACCTCTGGCCATGTGCTTTTATTATGCGCAGTAGGGATCGAATCTGAATTTCACAATTGGCGGCCTCCCCTTGTTAGTCGTAGTTGTGGTCATGTGACAAGCCTTAAAAGTTTAATATTTTACTAACCAACGGCGTTGGGGTCATTAGTTTGCCTACTTTATTATTATCATTCTTTATTAATTTACTTACCTTATTAACCATCCTATCCCTATCAATTGAGATATGGAAAAATACAAACGAAAATAATAACATCCGCTAGGGTTCTCCGATTCCCAGCCAGTTAGTTACCTTAGCTGTTCCGCTATCGCCGCTGTCGGCGAAAAGCGTTTACCAAGTGGGTACAGGAGCGACAATTGTAAAAGTTTCTTTCCTCAATTTTTGGAAAAGTTTGCGTTTGCGGACCCCATACCTGATGATGAAAAATGCTCTATTTACAATTACCTATCGATCGCTCTAATTCTGAGTCCGTTGCTCGTCAAAACCTTTAGGGTTGATTTTCTCAAAATCGCGGGGGTGTTGACCCAAAAGATCTTGGAGTATTTCATTTTAGGTTCTACACAAGCAACCTGCCAAATTTGAGCTGAATCGGTTGGCCGTGTCTGAGGCCTTCCCCTTGTTAGCCAGGATCGGCGACTACCTGCACGCGCCTATCATCCGTCCCATACATGTCCGTCCTGCACACACATAGTTGTGGTGCAGTAGATACATTCTACTATACCACACTCGTCTCTAAAATAACCCGTGTTCAAGACGGTGGAAATACGAGGGTCTCTAGAATTTACCCCGAAATTCTCGAGACACTACAATGCCTTTCAGAATGCTGGAAGTTAGCAAAGTATAATTATTAAATTGTCATTACTTCAACACCCCCATCAATTTAATACTTTCCTTAATTACCCGTAAAATTCACTATCCCCAGCTTTTGACATATTTTACCAGAAGCAACTAGGACTGGACATTTCAGTAAACTGCCATTTGTTCCTCGGAGCTAATGTATTGAACATTTAGATGGCCTCGCCCTGTATAAAGAACAACAGCCGTTCTATCACATTTCGTTGTCTCTGATGAACCCTCACCATCGAGGACAACATACTGCGTACTATTTTTCAAGAAGTTTTCGAGCCATTCACATATCTGTGAACTTATACGATATGCTCGTAGTTTCTTTAACAATCTGCAATGGGGCACGATGTCAAATTCTTTCCGGAAATCTAGAAATATGGAATCTGCCTGTTGCCCTTCGTACATAGTTCTCAGTATGTCACGTGAGGAAAGGGCAAGCTGAGTTTCGCACTTACGATGCTTCCTAAAGCCATGTTGATTCGTCGACGTATGTTGCTTAGCCTCACGTAAGTCTATTATAATCGAACTGAGAATGTGTACAGGGAGTCTGCAGCAATCAGAAGTTTGGGATATTGGTCTCTAATTTTACGGGTCCGTTTCCTTACCTCTCTATATACTGGAGTCATCTGCGCTTTTTTTCCAGTCGCTTGGAACTTCGCGCTGGGCGAGGGATCTACGACAAATGCAGGTAAGGGACCAATGACGTATAACACTCCTTGTAAAATCCAAAACCTATAACAATATTAATATACAGAAGAAAACGCTGCGATCTTATGCACCATCCTAATAGCTTGCGATCTCAGAATTTGCGGCGTGAGGCACCGTCACACGTCGCGAGGGCCAGGGAAGACCACCCTCCCTTGGAAAAAGCACTTGCATTAACGTGCCTGTATACTAGACTTGCAGTCATTACGACACTCGCTTTCTAAGTGGCGCACACATTCCGCCAGTATCACGGTTATCGCCTGCTCGTTAGACAGCCAGCTATACACGCCAGCTCCTATCTAGCTCAGCTCCACCTGTCTGTCAAAACAGTGCGCATATAGCCGCGCCAGTCTCTCGTACTCTGCGCGAGAAAATTCAACATTTCTTCTTTTAAAATATGTAAAATTAAATCAATACGTTTTTCAGTTTACTGCAAATATTACTTTTTGAAGCACTGTAATCATTTTCTTTCTTTAACTACAAATAGTGGGGATAATATGAAAAATGTTCTCAAACATAATTTTGAGTGTCGAGTGTAGAGTATATACGAAATTTGGAAGGCTTCCTAACACCAAACGCTGACTGGAAGTATCTTGTATGATGAGGGGCCCTGTAGTCTGCAGGTTGACAGAAACTGTTCCGTCAGTGGAGGCGCGCCTATTTGGTAAAACATCCACACCACGTCTCCGTGCGACTTATCGCCAGCCACGGGTGGGTCTTGCACCTGTCCTGGAGAGTGGTGGCGTGTTTCAGCCCGAATTAATGGAGCGCTCTGTTAGTTCAGAGACAGGTCTCCGTGCCGGCGCTGACGCACGGCGTGGTAGGAGGTCCGCAAAACCTCAGGCGTGGTGGG
The DNA here is from genome assembly GCF_023897955.1 of Schistocerca gregaria. NCBI lineage: Eukaryota > Metazoa > Arthropoda > Insecta > Orthoptera > Acrididae > Schistocerca > Schistocerca gregaria. The sequence continues at coordinate 2,092,442 of NW_026061803.1, read as the reverse complement.
GATGTTTTGGACTTTGCGAGGGAAATAAGGAATCAACTTTTACATTAGTATGGCCAGTGTAGCGGGCTGTGTGTAGCCTTCTTATCTTGAGAATCTGCAACTCTATTGGAATTTTCGTAAGAATCTTTACATACTTCTGCAGAACTGATATTTTTCATGTTCATTAGTGAATGACGGCGCTGCTGTTATTACGCAGTTTAATCTTAGTGATTCAGCTCATAAAATGTGAGTTACTTTTTCGTTGTTTAATGAAGCTGTTTAATTAAACAGTAATAAAGTACCCAATATCAATCTGGAAATATCCACCAGGCTGTGGCTAAGCCATGTCTCTACAAAATCCTTTCTTCCAGGAGAGCCAGTTCTGCAACGCTCGCAGAAGAGCTTCGGTGAAGTTAGGAAGGTAGGAGACGGGGTACTGGCACAATTGAAGCTGTGAGGACGGGTCGTGAGTCGTGCTTGGGTAGCTCAGACGGCAGAGAACACCGTGAGGCAAATATCCCGAGTTCGAGTCACGGTCCGGCACACAGTTTTAATCTGCCAGGAAGCGCCAGTAATAAAGTAAACTTTCATTACATCAGATTGTTGCTGCTTACAAGTGTTACTCCATAGTAATGGCCCATACGAAGGAATGAACACTGCAGCTGCAACAAATCCCAGCCACCAGGTTATTCGATGAAAGCTGCCTCGTTGTGGGATTGTGGTTCTGGCTCGGAACCTGGGTCATTTTCTTGCAGGTATCGCCAGTTTTTCTCATCTAGATCGTTGCCCGAGTCAGAATGTGTGGCATGAGACCAGCCATGCGTAGCGGTCTAGATATGAGATGCACACAGACGTATATCTCATTAAGGATATCATGAGTGCAGTTATCATGTTAGTTTGGTCACGGTACGTGGTAGTGGCTGAGTGAAGTAGGCAAAATCCGCGAAATATGGAGCAATAATTACTCTTAGGTAATACTAAATAATATGCACTGAAGCGCCAAACAGACTGGTATAGGCATGCGTATTCAAATACAGGCTGAATACGGCGCTGCGGTCGGCAACGGCAATATAAGAGAACAGGTGTCACGCTCAGTTGTTAGGTCGGTTACTACTGCTACAATGACAGGTTATCAAGATTTAAGTGACTTTTAACGTGATGTTATAGTAGGCGCACGAGCTATGGGACACAGCATCTCCAAAGTAGCGACGAAGTGAGGATGTATGTGTAGTGAACCGTGAATATCAGGAATCCGGTAAAATATCAAGTCTCCCCCATCGCTGCGTCCGCATCATTTAACGAAACATCATCGATATGGGCTTTCGGAGCAGAAAGCCCACTCGTGTATCCTTGATGACTGCACGACACAAAGCTTTACGCCTGCACTAGGCCCTTCAACACCGATATTGGACTATTGGTGACTGGAAATATGTTGCATGGTCGGACGACTCTCGTCCAAAAGAACGGACACAATTGCTGACCTGAGGCCGTCTAGAACGAAATTACGATTGTATTAATAGCTTGAGCTGCTGACGGGCGTTGACGTATAGCAACGGGGACTGGTGAAAATGTGTGCCCGACCGGGATAGAGCGTCCTTCATGTAAGCAGGGATCCCGGGTTCGAGTCCCGGTCGGGGCACACATTTTCACCTGTGCCCGTTAATATATATCAACGCCCATCAGCAGCTGAAGGTATTAATGTAATTCTAACCTCAGACATTAGTCGAGCCATGCCACGTCGAGTTGCGGTACTTCCGTGTACTCACGGGGGCTTTACACGATGTTAGGGAGGTGTCCCAGTTTCTTTGGCTCTTCAGTATATATGACTTAAGAGCATTGCCATATATGTAAAAGTGTTTTGATTGTATCACTTATGATGCAATTTAGTGGTGATAGAGTCTTCAACGTGTTTCATCAGTACTGTGGTGGCCCGAGGTGAGTGATTGTGGTTGGCAGATACCTCATTGTACTGTGGGATGTAGAACACTTAGTTCTCTGAGAAAAAGCTATATTCTCTATTACCTTTGAACTTTACCGCATTACTTAATATACTCGCTTATACAATCCTCTCCCTGTTGCATCTATACTGGCATTAACGTTGCGTTACGCGACATATTTAACAGCAGTAATACTCTTTTAAAATAATGCTATTTAAATGAAGCTCGAAATGCGAGGAAGCTGCCTTATGTCATTAGGCATGTACTTTTCATTGCATATATGTAATATATTGTTTTCATAATATTTTCTTACAGGCTATATTTGCAGTTACTGACGGAAACGCGCAAAATCGTGAAAAGTATTATACATATGAAGAATAAGCGAAATGCTTATGCGAAATCACTGTAGAGAATCGTTCGGTTACTCATTTGTTTTTACGAGTGGTTTTACCTCGTAGTATATCTGGATTTTTTTTCTTTGGGACTCTGTTGATTGTCGGCAAACTGCAATTAACGAAAACGCACTGGGACATTAAAAACTGATATATTTATTAAAGTTTGAATAACGAAACTGGGCAAGCATCGTATGGCGTCCGTCAAATGAAACAATAAACGCATTATCATATGTACGGTAAAGTTCGTAAATCACAGAGTATGTAGCTCTTCCTAAGAGTATTTGTTGCTCAGTATTTCGCGAATTTCTGTTCGCCACACTTATCTTCTATCACGCACCAAGACAGAGGTCCCTTACTATCTTACTAACAGCGTGAGACCAAGCGATAGCTACTAACATAACAACGAGTCGGTGGCAGTCCGTCATGCATGAAAGTGTGTAAGTAAAAGAAAGAAAAGAAAAGAAAAAAGAAACATTCCTACGGCCTACCCAAACCATTGTTTCCCAATCGCGGAAGATGGCGCTGTAATCGACAAATATCCACTGTGCCTGTTTTTGCATTTAAGACACAAAGCATTTGATTCTACGTTTCATTTACGATGTAAATGTAAACCTTTCTGTTCAAAAGGTACATACTGATCTTCAGACATTGCTTGAGTGTGTTGTAAATGTGTACGGGGAAAATAAAAGACATTTCTAGCAAATAAGCTACTTGTATGGTAACGTAGTTTTCTGTTTCCTACGGGGTTGGCTGTGATAAGTGCCCAAACCACGTGAATGCTTCGCCGGGCGTTGTGGCCGAGCGGTTCTAGGCGCTACTATCGCAGGTTCCAATCCTGAGTTCTGAGTTCTAGGGCACTGATGACCTCAGATGTTAAGTCCCATAGTGCTCAGAGCCATTTGAACCATTTGAAGCTGAATGCTTCACTTCGGTCGCCTCCCTCGACCGATTTAGATGTGCGTTTCCGCCCAACCGCTGTAAATCTCACGCTGGCCGCTACGCGGAACACAAACCACAACCACTCTAATAAGTTAAAATGCCCACAAGGTGATAATGACAGGCTCACCTGCCATGGATACTCAACGAAATCAAGCATTCCAATGGTGAGCGGCATGGGTGCTCAGCGATAGTGAGCATCCAGATGGAAACAAAATAATATTACCTCAAAAACTTGTTACTGGATCACGTGAAACGTCGATTCTAAGCAGACCCTGGAACCGGTAACCACGTTACACTCTACAGTCCAATTTGGAAGAGTCAAGTAGGTATCCCACTGCTGTCCAGGGCGCCTCCAGACGCACTTTCGCTCAGTTCGAAGCCGGACTCAAGAATGAAGACAGCTCTACCCCAGCCAATGAGATTCCAGGCCGAAAGCGTTTGTGGAAACCTCATGGACAGTGGTGGTATACCACCATACGACCCGACAACCAGGAGTCATGCTCCGGGGTGCCATAACTTTTCACAGTAAGGCCTCTTTGGTTGTCAGCCGCGACACCCTTACAGCACAGCAGTGGTACGTCCAAGACATTGCACGTGCTGTCTTTTTTTTTTTTTTTTTTTTTGTTCTTCATGAGAAGCCATTCTGGTCTGACACTTCAGAAAGACAATGCCTGTCAGCACACGGCGGGAGTTTCTACTGCTTGTCTTCGTCCTTGCCAAACCATACCTCGGCCGGCAAGGTTGCCTGGTCTCTCTCCAACTGAGAACGTTCGGAGCATTATGGGCAGCACCTCATCTGCATGGATACTCTGCAAATTACATTGAAGTGCCTGGCAGAGGGATCATAGAACCACCTTCACAATCCTCTATTATTCGAAACTCATAAACCTCGCGGAAACAACGAACACCCTTATCTTTTCGTACGAGCTCTGCTTTCCCTTATCATGGTGATCGTTTCTCCCTGTGTAGTCAGTGTCAACAATATATTTTCGCATTCGGAGGGGAAGGTTGGTGAATTTCATGACAAGATTCCGTCGGAACGAAAAACGGCTTTCTTTTAATGATGTCCAGCCCAAATCCTGTATCATTTCTGTGGCACTCTCTCCCATATTTCGCGATAATACAATACGTGCTGCCCTTCTTTGAACATTTTCGATGTACTCAGTCAGTCGTATCTGGTAAGGAACCCACACCACGCAGCAGTATTCTAAAAGAGGACGGACAAACGTAATGTAGTCAGTCTCGTTAGTAGATCTGTTACATTTTCTATGTGTCCTACCAATAAAACGGAGTCTTTGGTTAGCCGTCCCCACAACATTTTCTTTGTGTTCCTTCCAATTTTTGGTTGTTCGTAATTGTAATTCCTAGGCATTTAGTTGAATCTACGGCCTTCATATTTGACTGATTTATCGTGTAACCGAAGTTTAACTGATTCCTTTTAGCACTCAAATGGATGACCTCACGCTTTTCGTTATTTAGGGTCAATTGACAATTTTCGCAGTATACATATTTTCTAAATCGTGTTGTAATTTGTTTTGCTGTTCTCACGACTTTACTAGTCGATAAACGACAGCGTCATCTGCAAACAATCTATGACAGCTACTCAGATTGTCTTCAAAATCGTTTATAAATATAAGGAATAGAAAAGGGCCTATAACACTACCTTTGGAACGCCAGAAGTCACTTCTGTTTTACTCGATGGCTTTCCGTCGATTGCTACGAACTGTGACTTCCCTGACAGCAAATCACAAATCCAGTCACAAAACTGAGACGATATTCCAAAGCACGCAATTTCACTAAAAGCCGCTCATGTGGTACAGTGTCAAAAGCCTTCTGGATATCCAGAAATACGGAATCGATCTGAAATCACTTGTCAATAGCAGTCAACACTTCACATGTTACATAAGAACGATCTTCACTAAATCCATGTTCACTGTGTGTCAATAGGTCGTTTTCTTCGAGGTAATTCATAATGTTATCCTACTACCTTTCTTGAATATTGGTGTGACCTGTGCAACTTTCCAGTCTTTGGGTATGGATCTTTCGTCGAGATTTCGCCGATCTAACGCGTCAGTTCGACAGAATTTTGGCACGATATACCTCAGGAGAACATCCAATAACTGTACTTAATAATGCCGAATCGAATAAATACCTGAATAAGCACCAGATGTGGATCAACGCGTTACTTACTTGCTCGATTTCTGAAGCACTTTGTGTTGGATAAATCATCCACATTGTTCTGTACATGTACTACACATCGACGGATTTTCGTCTCATTCGCATTATTCTTTCATGGCCTATAGTTTTTATGTGTGTTATAACGTATATCCATACTCCCAGAATGACTAAGAAGATGCGTTATAAATATGGTGAAAATACTGTTTAATTATTTGCAGTATCCTTAATATGGGAAAACCAATAATAATTAGTCTACAACAGATTGCTGTTCATAAAGGACTGTCATCTGTTTTTTGCAAAGCATTTGCTGAAGAGAACGCTTCTGCTCATATAATGTGTTTACCTTTAATCAGTTTCAACAGATGGTTCAAATTGCTCTGAGCCCTATAGGACTTAACATCTGAAGTCATCAGTCCCCTAGACCTGGAACTACATAAGCCTAACTAACCTGAGGACATCACACACATCCATGCCCGAGGCAGGATTCGGACCTGCGACCGTAGCAGCAGCCCATTCCCGGACTGAAGCGCCTAGAACCATTCGGCCATTGCGTCCGGCAAATTCCAATAGATCATCGAACATTGAGAACAGCTGAAATCTCTCAAATTGAATGAAGCTCCATGGCTCGACCGATCCCTTAACACGGTGCATTGTATTTGCAGCTGCGTTAGCAGTTCTGTTAACTATAATCCATTGCCCATCGCACGAACAAAAGCCCTGCCCTGTAGTTGGAAGAAATCACAGATCGTACCCGGTATCCTTGATATCGATTTGTTATAGAATCTTCGAATATATTCTAAATTTAAAAAATAACGAGGTATCTCTGACAGAATGACCTCCCCATGGCAACCTGTATGATTTCCGAAAACAATGATCACGTGAAACCCAACTCGCTATTTTATCAGATGACTGCTAAAAGTAATGGACGAAGGCAGATAAATGCAGTATTTTTCGATTTTCGAAAAGTATTTGATTCAGTACCACGGCTATACTATTATCAAAAGTAAGGCACTATGAGGTATCAATGAAAATTTGCGTCAGTTGAGGATATTTGATAAGGAGAATGTAGCTTGTAATCTTGGATGAAGAGTCATCATTAAATATCAATGTAACTTAGATTGTGCCCCAGGGAAGTGTCTTGGAAGCCTTGCTGTTGATATTGTGCAGGGATATGCTAAAGTCCGTATTATTTCAAAAGTCAATATTTCACGGAATAATGCAGGTAGAGAGAGCCGCACGCGGTAGCCGATTTGTCTTGGGCGCCTTGCCACGGTTCGCACGGCTCCCCTCGGAGGTTCGAGTCCTTCCTCGGGCCACGGGTGTGTGTTTTGTCCGTAATGTAAGTCAGTTTAAGTTAGGGACCGATGGTCTCAGCTGTTTGGTCCCATAGGAGCTTACCACAAATTTCCCAAATTTAGGTTTTTACTGAAACTAAAGAAAGTGCAAATGACAAATAATCCTGAGTTAATAACGAGCATCAAAACCGTTATAGGGATTAGTGAACACAGGGTTGTCGTAGTGAGACTGTATATTGTAATCCCGAAATCCTCGAAAAACAAACAAAAAGTATACCTATTCAAAAATGCTGATAAAAATTCACTTGACGCCTTCCTGAGAGACTCATTCCAAATTAATAATATAAGTGTAGACCAGAAGTCGTTTGCATTCAAAAAATAGTATCGGCAGCAATTGAGAGATTTATACGAAATAAACTAAGAAACGGCGGAGCTGATCCTCCGTGGTACACAAAACGGGTTAGAACACTGTTGCAGAAACAACGAAACAAACATGCCAAATTTAAACAGACGCAAAATCCCTAAGATTGCGCTAAATTCCGGGCTTCTCTAAAGGATAGCCAGAGTTCAATGCGAGATGCCTATAACAGTTTCCACGACGAAACTTTGTCTCGAAACCTGGCAAACAAATCCAAGATATTCTGGTCGTATATGAAGTATGCTAGTGGCAATTTACAATCAATGCCTCCTACATCTACATCTACGTCTACATGACTACTCTGCAATTCACATTTAAGTGCTTGGCAGAGGGTTCATCGAACCACAATCATACTATCTCTCTACTATTCCACTCCCGAACAGCGAGCGGGAGAAATTAACACCTAAACCTTTCTGTTCGAGCTCTGATTTCTCTTATTTTATTTTGATGATCATTCCTACATATGTAGGTTGGGCTCAACAAAATATTTTCGCATTCGGAAGAGAAAGTTGGTGACTGGCACAACTTGACCAGAAGAAGGAATCGGTTGGTAGGACATGTTCTGAGGCATCAAGAGATCGCCAATTTAGTATTGGAGGCCAGTGTGGAGGGTAAGAATCGTAGAGGGAGGCCAAGAGATGAATACACCAAGCAGACTCAGAAGGATCTAGGTTGCAGTAGGTACTGGGAGATGAAGAATCTTGCACATGATAGAGTAGCAGGGAGAGGTGCATCAAACCAGTCTCAGGACGGAAGACCACAACAACAACCACAACAACAACAGTGTAATGGACGAAATGCGATGATTCCGAGTTCGTAATAACCTTACCAACAAAGATATGCCTATGAGGGAGGAGCTTACTGCAACATCTCTCAGAAATACTTCACATAGGGTAATGGAGGAAACGCGATGATTCTGGCTTTGTAGTAACCATACCAACAAAGAGAAGCAAATGAGTGAAAAGCTTTCTTCAGCTTCTCTCAGAAATACTGCATATAGGGTAAAGGGTGAAGTGCGATGTTTCTGGCTTCATAGTAACCATACCAACAAAGACATGCAAAGGAGGGAGGAACTTTCTGTAGCTTCTCTCAGAAATATTTCACATAGGGTAATGCATGAAACGTGATGATTCTGTCTGTGTAGTAATCATACCAACAATTAGACGCAAATGAGGGAGGAGCCTTCTGTGGCTCCCCTCATAAATACTTCACATCAGGTAAATGCTGAAATGTCATGATTGGGTCTGTGTACTAATCATACCAACAAACAGATACAAGTGAGGGAGGAGCTTTCTGCAACATCTCTCAGAAATACTTCAAATAGGGTAATAGAAGAAATGCGATTATTCTGGCTTTGTACTAACCATACCAACAAAGAGACGCAAGTGAGGGAGGAGCTTTCTGTGGCTTCTCCCACAAAAACTTCACATCAAGTAATGGATGAAATGAAATGATTGTGTCTGTGTACTAATCATAGCAACAAACAGATGCAAGTGTGGGAGGAGCTTTCTGCAGCTTCTCCCTGAAACACATCCATAGGGTAATGGATGTAATGATAATATTCTGGCTTTGTACTAACCATACCAACAAAGAGACGCAAGTGAGGGAGCAGCTTTCAGCAGCTTCCCTCAGAAATCCTTCACATCAGGTGATGGATTAAATATAATGATTGTCACCGTCTACTAATCATACCAACAAACAGATGGAAGTGAGGGAGGAGCTTTCTGTAGCTTCTATCTGAAATACACCACATAGGGTAAAAAATGAAATCCGATGATTTTGGCTTTGTAATAAACATACCAACAAAGTAATTAAAATCAGGGAGAGGCTTTCAGTGGCTTCTATAATAAATACCTCACATCAGTTAATGGATGAAGTGTAATGATCTTTTCTGTGTAACAATCAAACCAAAAAAGAGATGCAAGTTAGGGAGGATCTTCCAACAACTTCTCTCAGAAATACTTCACTTAAGGTAACAGATGAAATGCGATTATCCTGGCTTTGTAGTAACCATACCAACAAACAAACTCAAATGGGGGATGAGTTTGCTGTAGCTTCCCTCAGAAATACTACACATCAGGTTATGGATGAGATGTAATGATTGTGTTTGTATACTAATCATATGAAAAAAATGCAAGTGAGGGAGGAACTTTCTGCAGCTTCTATCAGAGATACTTCACATAGGGTAATAGATGAAATGGGATGATTCTGGGTTTGTAGTAACCATACCAACAAACAAACACAAATGAGGGAGGAGCTTTCTCTAGCTACCCTCAGAAATAGTTCACATTAGGTAATTGATGAAAGGTATTGAATGAGTGTGAGCACTAATCTTACCAACAATCAGATACAAGTGATGGAGGAGCGATCTGCAGCTTCCCTCACAAAAACTTCACATAGAGTAGTAGATAAAATGCGGTTATTCTGGCTTTGAAGTAACCATACCAGCAAACAAACGCAAATGAGGGATGAGCTTTCTGTAGCTTGTCTCATAAATACTTTACATCAGGTAATGGATGAAGTGTAATAATTGTGTCTGTGTCCTAATCATACCAACAACAGATGCAAGTGAGGGAGGATCTTTCTGCAGCTTCTCTCAGAAATACATCACATAGGGTAATAGATGAAATGCGATGATTCTGGGCTTCTAGTATCCATACCAACAAACAAACACAAGTGCAGGTGGAGCTTTCTGTAGCATCCCACAGAAATATTTCACATCAGGTAACGGATGAAATGCAACCATAGTGTCTGTATAGTAATCTTACCAAAAAACAGATGCAAGTGAGGGAGAAGCGTTCTGCAGCTTGTCTCAGAAATACTTCACATAAGGTAGTAGATGAAATCAGATGTTTCTGGCTTTGTAGTAACCATACCAACAAACAAAATCCAAATGAGGGGGGAGCTTTCTGTAGCTTCCCTCAGAAATTCTTCACATTAGGTAGTGAATGAAGTGTAATGATTGTCTCCTTGTACCAATCATAACAATAAACAGATGCAAGTGAGGGATGAGCTTTCTACAGCTTCTCTCTGAAATACATCAAATAGGGTAATAGATGAAATGCAATGATTCTGGCTTAGTAGTAATCTTACCAACAAATGCACACCATAGAGGGAGGAGCTTTCTGTAGCTTCCCTCAGAAATACTCCATATCAGGTAATGGACATAATGTAATGATTGTGTCTTTGTACTAATCATACCAACATACAGAGCAAGTGAGGGAGGAGCTATCTGCTGCTCCTCTATGAAATACCTCACTTAGGGTAATAGATAAAATGCAATGATTCTGGCTTTGAAGTAACCATACCAACTAACAAATGCAAATTAGGGAGCAGCTTTCTGTAGCATCCCTCAGAAATACTTCACATCATCTAGTAAATGAAATTTAATGTTTGTGTATGTGTACTAATAATACCAACAAACAGATGCAAGTGAGGGAAGAGCTTTCCACAACTTCTCTATGAAATATATCACATAGAGTAATAAATGAAATGCGATGATTCTGGTTTTGTAGTAACCATAAAAACAAACAAACGCAAAAGACACTTGAGCCTCCTATAGCTTCTCTCAGGAATACTTCACATAGGGTAATAGATGAAATGCGATGATTCTGGCTTTGTAGTAATAATACCAACCAACAAATGCAAATGATTGAGGAGCTTGCTGTAGCCCCCCTCAGAAATACTTCACATCAGGTAATGGATGAAATGAAGTGATTGTGTCTGTGTACTAATCATAACAAGAGACAGATGTAGGTGAGGGATGAGCTTTCTGCAGCTTCCCTCATAAATACTTCACATCCGGTAATGGATGAAAAGTAATGATTGTGTCTGTGTACTAATCATACCATAAACAGATGCAACTGAGGGAAGAGCTTTCTGCAGCTTCCCTCAGAAATACTTCACATCAGGTAATGTATGTTATGTAATGAGTGTGTGTGTGTATTAATCATTATAACAAAGAGATGCAAGTGAGGGTGGAGCTTTCTGCAGCTCCATGCTGAAATACATCACATAAAGTAATAGATGAATTGCGATGATTCTGACTTTGTAATAACCATAGCAAAAAACTAAAGAAAATGAGTGAGTAGCTTTCTGTAGCTATTGTCAGAAATACGTCTCATGGGGTAATAGATGAAATGCGATGATTCTGGCTTTGTAGTAACCATACCAACAAACAAACGCAAATAACGCTTGAGCTTCCTGTAGCTTTATTTAGAAATATTTCACATAGGGTAATAGATGAAATGCGATGACACTATATTTGTAGTAACCATACCAAAAAACAAACGCAACTGTGAGAGGAGCTTTCTGTAGCTCCCCTGAGAAATATTTCACATCAGGTAATGGATGAAATGTAATGATTGTGTCTGTGTACTAATCGTAACAACAAACAGAAGCAAGTGTGGGAGGAGCTTTCTGCAGCTTCCCTGAGAAATACTTCACATCCGGTAATGGATGAAATGTAATTATTGTGTCTGTGTACTCATCATACCATAAATAGATGCAAATGAGGGATGAGCTTTCTGCAGCTTTTCCCTGAAATACATCACATAGGGTAATAGATGAAATGCAATGATTCCGGCTTTGTAGTAACCTTACCAACAAAAAAAAGCAAATGAGGGTTGTGCTTTCTGTAGCTTCCCTCAGAAATATTTCACATCAGTTAATGGATGAAATGCAATGATTGTGTCTGTGTACTAATCATACCATAAACAGAAGCAAATGAGGGATGAGCTTTCTGCAGCTTTTCTCTGAAATATATCACATAGGGTAATAGATGAAATGCGATGATTCTGGCTTTGTAGTAACCATACCAACCAACAAACGCAACTGAGGGAGGATTTTATTGTAGCCTCACTCAGAAATGCTTCCCATCAGGTAATGGATGAAATGTCATGATAGTGTCTGTGTACTGATCAGAACAACAAACAAATGCAATGAGCGAAGAGCTTTCTGCAGCTTCCCTCAGAAATACTTCACATCAGGTAATGGGCGAAATGTGATGATTGTGTCTGTGTATCAATCATTCCAACAAACAGATGCAAGTGAGGGAAGAGCTTTCTGCAGCTTCTTTCTGAAATACATCACATTAGGTAATAGACGAAGTGCGATGATTCTGGCATTGTAGTAACCAAACCTACAAACAAACGCAAAGGAGTGAGAAGCTTTCTGTAGCTTCCCTGAGAAATACTTCACATCAGGTAATGGACGAAATGTGATGATTGTGTCTGTGTATTAATCATTCCAACAAACAGATGCAAGTGAGGGAAGAGCTTTCTGCAGCTTTTATTTGAAATACATCACATAGGGTAATAGATGAAATGCAATGATTCTGGTTTTGAGTTAAACATATCAACAAACAAACGCAAATGGGAGTGGAGCTTTCTGTAGCTTCCCTCAGAAATATTTCACATCAGGTAATGGATGAAATGTTATGATTGTGTCTGTATACTAATCATAACAACAAACAGGTGCAAGTGAGGAATGAGGATTCTGCAGCTTCTCTCTCAAATACATCACATAGTGTAATGGAGGAAATGCTTTGAATCTGGGTTTGTAGTAACCATAATACAAACAAACGCAAATGAGGGGGGAGCTTTCTGTAGCTTCCCTCAGAATTACTGCACATCAAGTAATAAATGAAATGTAATTATTTTGGCTGTGTACTAATCATTCCAACAAACAGATGCAAATGAGGGATGAGCTTTCTGCAGCTTTTCTCTGAAATACATCACATGGGGTAATAGATGAATTGCAATGATTCTGGCTTTGTAGTAACCATACCAAAATCAAACGCAAATTAATGAGTAGCTTTCTGTAGCTATTCTCAGAAATACTTCACATAGGGTGATAGATGAAATGCGATAATTCTTTCTTTATAGTAACCATTTCAACAAACAAACGCAAATGAGGGAGGATCTTCCTATAGCTTCCGTCAGAAATATTTCACATCAGGTAATGGACAAAATGTAATGATTGTGTCTGTGTACTAATGGTACCAGCAATCAGATGGAAGTGAGGGAGGAGATTTCTGCAGTCTCTCTCTGAAATACATCACATGGGGTAATAGATGAAATGAGATAATTCTGGCTTTCTAGTAACGATACCAGTCAACAAACGCATCTGAGGGAGGATCTTTCTGCAGTTTCCCTCAGAAATACCTCACATCAGGTAATGGATGAAATGTAATGACTGTGTCTGTGTATTAATCATTCCAAAAAACAGATGCAAGTGAGGGAGGAGCTTTCTCCAGCTTCCTTCTGAAAGACATCACATTAGGTAATAGATGAAATGCGATGATTCTGCCATTGTAGTAACCATACGTACAAACAAATGCAAAGGAGTGAGGAGCTTTCTGTAGCTTCCCTGAGAAATACTTCAATCAGGTAATGGACGAAATGTGATGATTGTGTCTGTGTATTAATGATTCCAACAAACACATGCAAGTGAGGGAGGAGCTTTCTGCAGGTTCTCTCTGAAGTACATTACATAGGGTAATGGATGAAATGCAATGATTCTGACTTCGTAATAACCATTCCAACAAACAAACGCAAATGAGGGAGGAGCTTTCTGTAGTTTCCCTCAGAAATACTTCACATCAAGTAATGGACGAAATGTAATGATTGTGTCTGTGTACTAATGGCACCAACAATCATATGGAAGTGAGGGAGGAGATTTCTGTAGCTTCCCTCAGAAATACTTCACATCAGGTAATGGACGAAATGTAATGATTGTGTCTTAGTACAAATCATATCAACATACAGAGCAAGTGAGGGAGGAGCTTTCTGCTGCTCCTCTCTGAAATACCTCACATAGGGTAATAGATAAAATGCAATGATTCTGGCATTGTAGTAGCCATAGCAATAAACACATGCAAATGACGTGGAGTTTTCGGTAGCTATACTCAGAAATACTTCACATAGGGTAATAGATGAAATGCGATGATTCTGGCTTCGTAGTAACCATACCAACAAACATATGCAAATTAGGGAGGAGCTTTCTGTAACATCCCTCAGAAATACTTCACATCATGTAATAAATGAAATGTAATGTTTGTGTATGTGAACTAATCATACAACAAACAGATGCAAGTGAAGTAGGAGCTTTCTGCCACTTCTCTCTGAAATACATCACATTGGGTAATAAATGAAATGGGATGATTCTGGCTTTGTAGTAACCTTACCAACAAACAAATGCAAATTACGGAGCTGCTTTCAGACGATATTTGAGAAATACTTCACATCATCTAGTAAATGAAATTTAATGTTTGTGTATGTGTACTAATAATACCATCAAACACATGCAAGTGAGGGAAGAGCTTTCTGCAACTTCTCCCTGAAGTACACCACAAAGAGTAATAAATGAAATTCAATGATTCTGGTTTTGTAGTAAGGATACCAATGAACAGATGCAAGTGAGGCAGGAGCTTTCAGCAGCTTTTCTCTGAAATACATCACATAGGGTAATGGATGAAATGCAATGATTCTGGCTTTGTAGTAACCGTACCAACTAACAAACGCAAATGAGGGAGGAGCTTTCTATAGCTTCCTTCAGAAATATTTCACATCAGGTAATGGACGAAATGTGATGATTGTGTCTGTGTATTAATGATTCCAACAAACAGATGCAAGTGTGGGAGGAGCTTTCTGCAGGTTCTCCTTGAAGTACATTACATAAGGTAATGGATGAAATGCAATGATTGATGGAGTCAATCAGATGGAGTGAGGGGGGAGATTTCTGCAGTCTCTCTCTGAAATACATCACATGGGCTAATAGATAAAATGCGATAATTCTGGCTTTGTAGTAACCATACCAGCAAACATACGCAACTGAGGGAGGATCTTTCTGTAGTTACCCTCAGAAATACTTCACATCAGATAATGGATGAAATGTAATGATTGTGTCTGTGTATTAATCATTCCAAAAAACAGATGCAAGTGTGGGAGGAGCTTTCTGCAGCTTCTTTCTGAAATACATCACATTAGGTAATAGATGAAATGCAATGATTCTGGTTTTGTAGTAACCATTCCAACAAACAAACGCAAATGAGGGAGGAGCTTTCTGTAGCTTCCCTCAGAAATACTTCACATCAGGTAATGGATGAAAGGTAATGATTGTGTCTTAGCACTAATCATATCAACATACAGAGCAAGTGAGGGAGGAGCTTTGTGCTGCTCCTCTCTGAAATACCTCACATAGGTTAATAGATAAAATGCAATGATTCTGGCTTTGTAGTAACCATACGAACAAACTAAACTCAAATGACACTTCAGCTTTCTGTATTCTTTCTTTAGAAATACTTCACATAGGGTAATAAATGAAATGCAATGATTCTGGCTTTGTAGTAACCATACCAACAAGCAAACACATAAGATGGAGGAGCTTTCTGTAGCTATTCTCAGAAATACTTCACATATGGTAATAGATGAAATGCGATGATTCTGGCTTTGTAGTAACCATACCAACAAACTAAATGCAAACGACACTTAAGCTTTCTGTAGCATTTTTTAGAAATACTTAAAATAGGGTAATAGACGAAATGCGTAGATTCTGGATTTGTGGGAACCATACCAACAAACAAACACATTTCTCTCAGAAATACTTCACATCAGGTAATGGATGAAATGTTATGGTTGTGTCTGTGTACTGATAACAACAACAAACAGATGCAAGTGAGGGAAGAGCTTTATGCAGCTTCCCGCAGAAATACTTCACATCAGGTAATGGATGTAATGTAATGACTGTGTGTGTGTGTATTAATCATTATAACAAACAGATGCAAGTCAGGGAGGAGCTTTCTGCAGATCCTTTCTGAAATACATCACATAAGGTAGTAGATGAATTGCGATGATTCTGGCTTTGTAATAACCATACCAACAAACTAAAGCAAATGGGGGAGGAGCTTTCTGTAGCTATTCTCAGAAATTCATCAGATGAGGTAATAGATGCAATGCGATGATTTTGGCTTTGTAGTAACCATACCAACAAATGAAACCCAAATGAGGGTTGTGCTTTCTGTAGCCTCCCTCTGAAATATTTCACATCAGGTAATGGATGAAATATAATGATTGTGTCTGTGTACTAATCATAACAAAAAAATGAGCAAGTGAGGCACGAGCTTTCTGCAGCTTCTCTCTGAGATACATCACATAGGATAATGGATGAAATGCAATGATTCTGGCTTTGTAGTATCCATTCTAACAAACAAAAGCAAATGAGGGAGGAGCCTTCTGTAGATTTTTTTAGAAATATTTCACATAGGTTAATAGATGAAATGTGATGATTCTGGCTTGGTAGTAAATAAACCAACAAACAAACACAACTGAGAGAGGTGCTTACTGTAGCTCAACTCAGAAATACTTCACAACAGGTAATGGATGCAATGTAATGATTGTGTCTGTGTACTAATGATAACAACAAACAGATGCAAGTGTGGGAAGAGCTTTCTCCTGCTTCCCTCAGAAATACTTTACACCCGGTAATGGATGAAATGTAATGATTGTGTCTGTGTACTAATCATACCATAAACAGATGCAAATGAGGGATGAACTTTCTGCAGCTATTCTCTGAAATATATCGCACAGGGTAATAGATGAAATGCGATGATTCTGGCTTTGTAGTAACCATACCAAAGAACTAAACGGAAATAAGGGTGTTGCTTTCTGTACTATTCTCAAAAATACTTCACATAGGGTAATAGATGAAACGAATGATTCTGGCCTTATAGTAACCTTTCCAACAAACAAATGCAAATGAGGGATGTGCTTTCTGTGGCTTCCCTCAGAAATACTTCACATCAGGTAATGGACAAAATGTAATGATTGTGTCTTTGTACTAATCATACCAACATACAGAGCAAGTGTGGGAGGAGCTTTCTGCTGCTCCTCTATGAAATACTTCACATAGGGTAATAGATGAAATGCGATGATTCTGGCTTTGTAAAAACCATAGCAACAAACAAATGCAAATTAGGGAGGAGCTTTCTGTAGCATCCCTCAGAAGTACTTCACATCATGTAATAAATGAAATGTAATGTTAGTGTATGTGTACTAATAATACCAACGAACAGATGCAAGTGAGGGAAGAGCTTTCCACAACTTCTCTCTGAAATATATCACATAGAGTAATAAATGAAATGCGATGATTCTGGTAAGAATACCAACAAACAGATGCAAGTGAGGGAGTAGCTTTCGGCAGCTTCTCTCTGAAATACATCAAATAGGTTAATAGATGAAATGCGATTATTCTGGTTTTGTAGTAACCATAAAAACAAACAAACGCAAATGACACTTGAGCCTTCTGTAGCTTTTGTCAGGAATACTTCACATAGAGTAATAGATGAAATGCGATGTTTCTCACTTTGTAGTTATAATACCAACAAACAAACGCAAGTGATTGAGAAGCTTGCTGTAGCCCCCCTCAGAAATACTTCACGTCAGGTAATGGATGAAATGAAATGATTGTGTCTGTGTACTAATCATAACAACAAACAGATGTAGGTGATGGATGAGCTTTCTGCAGCTTTCCTCATAAATACTTCACATCCGGTAATGGATGAAAAATAATGATTGTGTCTGTGTACTAATCATACCATAAACAGATGCAACTGAGGGAAGAGCTCTCTGCAGCTTCCCTCAGAAGTAGTTCACATCAGGTAATGGATGATATGTAATCAGTGTGTGTGTGTATTAATCATTATAACAAAACAGATGCAAGTGAGGGTGGAGCTTTCTGCAGCTCCATGCTGAAATACATCACATAAAGTAATAGATGAATAGCGATGATTCTGGCTTTGTAATAACCATAGCAAAAAACTAAAGCAAATGAGGGAGTAGCTTTCTGCAGCTATTCTCAGAAATACATCTCATGGGGTAATAGATGAAATGCGATGATTCTGGCTTTGTAGTAACCATACCAACAAACAAATGCAAATGACACTTGAGCTTCCTGTAGCTTTATTTAGAAATATTTCACATAGGGTAATAGATGAAATGCGATGACACTATATTTGTAGCAACCATATCAACAAACTAACGCAACTGAGAGAGGAGCTTTCTGTAGGTCCCCTGAGAAATATTTTACATCAGGTAATGGATGAAATGTAATGATTGTGTCTGTGTACTAATCTAAACAACAAACAGATGCAAGCGTGGGAAGAGCTTTCTGCAGCTTCCCTGAGAAATACTTCACATCAGCTAATGGATGAAATGCAATGATTTTGTCTGTGTAGTAATCGTACCATAAACAGAAGCAAATGAAGGGTGAGCTTTCAGCAGCTTTTCTCTGAAATACATCACATAGGGTAATAGAGGAAATGCGATGATACTGGCTTTGTAGTAACCATACAAAACCAACATACGCAAATGAGGGAGGATTTTATTGTAGCTTCACTCACAAATACTTCACATCAGGTAATGGATGAAATGTTATGATTGTGTCTGTATACTAATCATAACAACAAACAGGTGCAAGTGAGGGATGAGGATTCTGCAGCTTGTCTCTAAAATACATCACATAGTGTACTGGACGAAATGCTTTGAATCTGGGTTTGTAGTAACCATAATACAAACAAACGCAAATGAGGGGGGAGCTTTCTGTAGCTTCCATCAGAATTACTTCACATCAAGTAATAAATGAAATGTAATGATTTTGGCTGTGTACTAATCATTCCAACAAACAGATGCAAATGAGGGATGAGCTTTCTGCAGCTTTTATCTGAAATACATCACATGGGGTAATAGACGAAATGCAATGATTCCGGCTTTGTGGTAACCATACCAAATACAAACGCAAATTAAAGAGTAGCTTCCTGTAGCTATTCTCAGAAATACTTCACATAGGGTAATAGATGAAATGCGATGATTCTGGTTTTGTAGTAACCATACCAACAAATAAACGCAAATGAGGGAGGAGCTTTCTATAGCTTCCCTCAGAAATACTTCACATCAGGTAATGGATGAAATGTAATGATTGTGTCTGTGTACTAATCATTCCAACAAACAGATGCAAATGAGGCGTGTGTTATCTGCAGCTTTTCTCTGAAATACATCACATGGGGTAATAGATGAAATGCAATGATTCTGGCTTTGTAGTAACCATACCAAAAACAAACGCAAATGAATGAGTAGCTTTCTGTAGCTATTCTCAGAAATACTTCACATAGGGTAATACATGAAATGCGATAATTCTTTCTTTATAGTAAACATTTAAATAAACAAATGCAAAAGAGGGAGGATCTTTCTGTAGCTTCCGTCAGAAATACTTCACATCAGGCAATGGATGAAATGTAATGATTGTGTCTGTGTACTAATTTTACCAACAATCAGATGGTAGTGAGGGTTGAGATTCCTGCAGTCTCTCTCTGAAAACATCACATGGGGTAATAGATGAAAAGCGATATTTCTGTGTTTGTAGTAACCATACGAGCCAACAAACTCATCTGAGGGAGGATCTTTCTGTAGCTTCCCTCAGAAATACTTCACATCAGGTAATGGATGAAATGTAATGATTTTGTCTTAGTGCTAATCATACCAACATACAGAGCAAGTGAGGGAGGATCTTTCTGCTGCTCCTCTCTGGAATACCTCACATAGGGTAATATGTAAAATGCGATAATTCTGGCTTTGTAGTAGCCTAGCAACAAACAAATGCAAATGACGGAGGAGCTCTCTGTAGCTATACTCAGAAATACTTCACATAGGGTAATAGATGAAATGCGATGATTCTGGCTTCGTAGTAACCATACCAACAAACAAATGCAAATTAGGGAGGAGCTTTCTGTAGCATCCCTCAGAAATACTTCACTTCATGTAATAAATGAAATGTGATGTTTGTGTCTGCGTACTAATCATACAACAAAATGATGCAAGTGAAGGAGGAGCTTTCTGCAACTTCTCTCTGAAATACATCACATTGGGTAATAAATGAAATGGGATGATTCTGGCTTTGTAGTAACTATACCAACAAACAAATGCAAATTAGGGAGCTGCTTTCAGAGCATACCTGAGAAATACTTCACATCATCTAGTAAATGAAATTTAATGTTTGTGTATTCTCAGAAATACTTCACATAGGGTAATAGATGAAATGCAATGATTCTGGCTTCGTAGTAACCATGTTGTTGTTGTTGTCTTCAGTCCTGAGACTGGTTTGATGCAGCTCTCCATGCTACTCTATCCTGTGCAAGCTTCTTCATCTCCCAGTACCTACTGCAACCTACATCCTCCTGAATCTGCTTTGTGTATTCATCTCTTGGTCTCCCTCTACGATTTTTACCCTCCACGCTGCCCTTCAATACTACATTGGTGATCCCTTGATGCCTCAGAACATGTCCTACCAACCGATCCCTTCTTCTAGTCAAGTTGTGCCACAAACTTCTCTTCTCCCCAATCCTATTCAATACCTCCTCATTAGTTACGTGATCTATCCACCTTATCTTCAGTATTCTTCTGTAGCACCACATTTCGAAAGCTTCTATTCTCTTCTTGTCCAAACTAGTTATCGTCCATGTTTCACTTCCATACATGGCTACACTCCAAACAAATACTTTCAGAAACGACTTCCTGATATATAAATCTATATTCGATGTTAACAAATTTCTCTTCTTCATAAACGCTTTCCTTGCCATTGCCAGTCTACATTTTATATCCTCTCTACTTCGACCATCATCAGTTATTTTACTTCCTAAATAGCAAAACTCCTTTACTACTTTAAGTGTCTCATTTCCTAATCTAATTCCCTTAGCATCACCCGATTTAATTTGACTACATTCCATTATCCTCGTTTTGCTTTTGTTAATGTTCATCTTATATCCTCCTTTCAAGACACTGTTCATTCCGTTCAACTGCTCTTCCAAGTCCTTTGCCGCCTCTGACAGAATTACAATGTCATCGGCGAACCTCAAAGTTTTTACTTCGTCTCCATGAATTTTAATACCTACTCCGAATTTTTCTTTTGTTTCCTTTACTGCTTGCTCAATATACAGATTGAATAACATCGGGGATAGGCTACAACCCTGTCTCACTCCTTTCCCAACCACTGCTTCCCTTTCATGCCCCTCGACTCTTATTACTGCCATCTGGTTTCTGTACAAATTATAAATAGCCTTTCGCTCCCTGTATTTTACCCCTGCCACCTTTAGAATTTGAAAAAGAGTATTCCAGTCAACATTGTCAAAAGCTTTCTCTAAGTCTACAAATGCTAGAAACGTAGGTATGCCTTTTCTTAATCTTTCTTCTAAGATAAGTCGTAAGGTCAGTATTGCCTCACGTGTTCCAACATTTCGACGGAATCCAAACTGATCCTCCCCGAGGTCTGCATCTACCAGTTTTTCCATTCGTCTGTAAAGAATTCGCGTTAGTATTTTGCAGCCGTGGCTTATTAAACTGATAGTTCGGTAATTTTCACATCTGTCAGCACCTGCTTTCATTGGGATTTGAATTATTATATTCTTCTTGAAGTCTGAGGGTATTTCGCCTGTCTCATACATCTTGCTCACCAGCTGGTAGAGTTTTGTCATGACAGGCTCTCCCAAGGCCGTCAGTAGTTCTAATGTAGTAACCATACCAACAAACAATTGCAAATTAGGGAGGAGCTTTCTGTAGCATCCCTCAGAAATACTTCACACCATGTAATGAATGAAATATAATGTTTGTGTCTGTGTACTAATCATACAACAAAATGATGCAAGTGAAGGAGGAGCTTACTGCAACTTCTCTCTAAAATATATCACATCAAGTAATAAATGAAATGCGGTGATTCTGGTTTTGTAGTAAGAATACCATAAACAGATGCAAGTGAGGGAGGAGCTTTCTGCAGCTTCTCTCTGAAATACATCACATTGGGTAATGGATAAAATGCAATGATTCTGGCTTTGTAGTAACAATACCAACAAACAAACGCAAATGACGCTAGAGCTTTCTGTAGCTCTTTTCAGAAATATTTCACACATGGCAAAAGATAAAATGCGATGATTCTGGCTTTGTGGTAACCATACCAACAACAAAACGCAAATGAGGGAAGAGCTCTCGCTAGCCCCCCTCAGAAATACTTAACATCAGGTGATGGATGAAATGCAGTGATTGTGTATGTGTACTAATCATACCATAAACAGATGCAAGTGAGGGAAAAGCTTTCTGCAGGTTTTTTTTCTGAAATACAAAACATAGTGTAATAAATGAATTGCGAAGATTCTAGATTTGTAATAACCATACGAAGAAACAAATGCAATTGAGGGATGAGTTTTCTATAGCTATTCTCTGAAATATTTGACATAGGGTAATAGATGAAATGTGATGATTCTATCTTTGTAGTGATCATACAAACAAAGAAATGAAAATTAGGGAGAAGCTTTCAGTAGCAGCCTTCAGTAATATTTCACATCATGTAATAAATGAAATATAATGATTGTGTCTGTGTACTAATCATACTATAAATAGATGCAAGTGAGGGAAAAGCTTTCTGCAGCTTTTATTTGAGATACATCACATAGGGTAATAGATGAAACGCAATGATTCTGGTTTTGAGTTAAACATACCAACAAACAAACGCAAATGGGGGAGGAGCTTTCTGCATCTTCCCTCAGAAATATTTTACATCAGGTAATGGATGAAATGTTATGATTGTGTCTGTATACTAATCATAACAACAAACAGCTGCAAGTGAGGGATGAGGATTCTGCAGCTCCTCTCTAAAATACATCACATTTGGTAATGGACGAAATGCTTTGAATCTGGGTTTGTAGTAACCATAAAACAAACAAACACAAATGAGGGGGGAGCTTTCTGTAGCTACCCTCATAATTACTTCACATCATGTAATAAATGAAATGTAATGATTTTGGCTGTGTACTAATCATTCCAACAAACAGTTGCAAATGAGGGGTGAGTTATCTGCAACTTTTCTCTGAAATACATCACATGGGGTAATAGATGAAATGCAATGATTCTGGCTTTGTAGTAACCATACCAAAAACAAACGCAAATGAATGAGTAGCTTTCTGTAGCTATTCTCAGAAATACTTCACATAGGGTAATAGATGAAATGCGATAATTCTTTCTTTATAGTAACCATTTCAATAAACAAATGCAAATGAGGGAAGATCTTTCTGTAGCTTCCGTCAGAAATACTTCACATCAGGTAATGGATGAAATGTAATGATTGTGTCTGTGTATTAATCATTCCAACAAACAGATGCAAGTGAGGGAGGACCTTTCTGCAGCTTCTTTCTGAAATACATCACATTAGGTAATAGATGAAATGCGATGATTCTGGCATTGCAGTAACCATACCAACAAAGAAACGCAAATGAGTGTTGTGCTTCCTGTAGCTTCCCTCAGAAATATTTCACATCAGGTAATGGACAAAATGTGATGATTGTGTCTGTGTATTAATCATTCCAACAAACAGATGCAAGTGAGGGAGGACCTTTCTGCAGCTTCTTTCTGAAATACATCACATTAGGTAATAGATGAAATGCGATGATTCTGGCATTGTAGTAACCATACCTACAAACAATCGCAAAGGAGTGAGGAGCTTTCTGTAGCTTCCCTGAGAAATACTTCACATCAGGTAATGGTCGAAATGTGATGTTTGTGTCTGTGTATTAATCATTCCAACAAACAGATGCAAGTGAGTGAGGAGCTTTTTGCATGGTCTCGCTGAATTACATTACATAGGATAATGGATGAAATGCAATGATTCTGGCTTCGTAGTAACCATTCCAACAAACAAACGCAAATGAGGGAGGAGCTTTCTGTAGCTTCCCTCAGAAATACTTCACATCAGGTAATGGATGAAATGTAATGATTGTGTCTCAGTACTAATCATACCAACATACAGAGCAAGTGAGGGTGGAGCTTTCTGCTGCTCCTCTCTGGAATACCTCACATAGGGTAATAGTAAAATGCGATGATTCTGGCTTTGTAGTAGCCTAGCAACAAACAAATGCAAATGACGGAGGAGCTCTCTGTAGCTATACTCAGAAATACTTCACATAGGGTAATAGATGAAATGCGATGATTCTGGCTTCGTAGTAACCATACCAACAAACAAATGCAAATTAGGGAGGAGCTTTCTGTAGCATCCCTCAGAAATACTTCACTTCATGTAATAAATGAAATGTAATGTTTGTGTCTGTGTACTAATCATACAACAAAATGATGCAATTGAAGGAGGAGCTTTCTGCAACTTCTCTCTGAAATACATCACAATGGGTAATAAGTGAAATGGGATGATTCTGGCTTTGTAGTAACTATGCCAACAAACAAATGCAAATTAGGGAGCTGCTTTCAGAGCATACCTGAGAAATACTTCACATCATCTAGTAAATGAAATTTAATGTTTGTGTATTCTCAGAAATACTTCACATAGGGTAATAGATGAAATGCAATTATTCTGGCTTCGTAGTAACCATACCAACAAACAATTGCAAATTATGGAGGAGCTTTCTGTAGCATCCCTCAGAAATACTTCACACCATGTAATGAATGAAATGTAATGTTTGTGTCTGTGTACTAATCATACAACAAAATGATGCAAGTGAAGGAGGAGCTTACTGCAACTTCTCTCTAAAATACATCACACAGAGTAATAAATGAAATGCGATGATTCTGGTTTTGTAGTAAGAATACCATAAACAGATGCAAGTGAGGGAGGAGCTTTCTGCAGCTCCTCTCTGAAATACATCACATTGGGTAATGGATGAAATGCAATGATTCTGGCTTTGTAGTGACAATACCAACAAACAAACGCAAATGACGCTTGAGCTTTCTGTAGCTCTTTTCAGAAATACTTCACACATGGCAAAAGATAAAATGCGATGATTCTGGCTTTGTGGTAACCATACCAACAACAAAACGCAAATGGGGGAAGAGCCCTCGCTAGCCCCCCTCAGAAATACTTAACATCAGGTGATGGATGAAATGCAGTGATTGTGTATGTGTACTAATCATACCATAAACAGATGCAAGTGAGGGAAAAGCTTTCTGCAGGTTTTTTTTTTCTGAAATACATCGCATAGGGTAATAAATGAATTGCGAAGATTCTAGATTTGTAATAACCATACGAAGAAACAAATGCAAATGAGGGATGAACTTTCTATAGCTATTCTCAGAAATATTTGACATAGGGTAATAGATGAAATGTGATGATTCTAACTTTGTAGTGATCATACAAACAAAGAAATGAAAATTAGGGAGAAGCTTTCAGTAGCAGCCTTCAGTAATATTTCACATCATGTAATAAATGAAATGTAATGATTGTGTCTGTGTACTAATCATACCAACAAACAAACACAAATGAGGGAGGTGCTTTCTGTAGTAATCATTCCAACGAACTGATGCAAGTGAGAAAGGAGCTTTCTGCAGCTTTCCTCCGAAATACATGTGTCTGTGTACTAATCATACAAAAACAGATGCAGGCGAGGGAAGAGATTATTGCAGCTTCTCTCTGAATTACATCTATTGCAGCTTCTCTCTGAAAAACATCACATAGGGTAATAAATGAAATGGGATGAATCTGGCTTCGTAGTAACCATACCAACAAACAAATGCAAATTAGGGAAGAGCTTTCTGTAGCATATCTGAGAAATACTTCACATCATCTTGTAAATGAAATTTAATGCTTGTGTCTGTGCACTAATAATACCAACAAACAGATTCAAGTGAGGTAAGAGCTTTCTGCAAACTTCACTCTGAAATACATCACATAGAGTAATAAATGAAATGTGATGATTCTGGTTTTGTAGTAAGAATACCAACAAATAAACGTAAATGAGGGAAGAGCTTTCTGTAAATACCCTCAGAAATACTTCACATTAGGTAATGGATGAAATGTAATGGTTGTGTCTGAGTACTAATCATATCAACAAACAGATGCCAGTGAGGGAGGAGCTTTGTGCTGCTTCCCTCAGAAATACTTCACTTAGGATAATAAATGAAATGCAATGATTCTGGCTTTGTAGTAACCATACCAACAAAGAAACACAAATGAGGGAGGAGTTTTCTGCAGTTTTTTTCAGATATACTTCACATTGGGTAATAGATGAAATGTGATGGTTCTGGCTTTGTAATAACCATACCAACAAACAAACGCAGATGAGGGTGGAGCTTTCTGTAGCTTCCCTCAGAAATTTTTCACATCAGGTAATGGATGAAATGTAATGATCGTTCTGTGTACTAATCATAACAACAAACAGGTGCAAGTGAGGGACAAGGATTCTGCAGCTTTTCTCTGAAAATAGGTGAAATGCAATGATTCTAGCTTTGTAGTAACCATACCAACAATCAAACGCAAATGAGGCAGGTGCTTTCTGTAGTAATCATTCCAACGAACTGTTGCAAGTGAGAAAGGAGCTTTCAGGAGCTTTCCTCTGAGATACATGACATAGGGTAATAGATGAGAAATACGATGATTCTGGCTTTGTAGTAACCCCACCAACAAACAAACGCAAATGACGGAGGAGCATTTTTAGCTTCCCCCAGAAATACTTCACATCCGGTAATGGATGAAATGTAATGATTGTGTCTGTGTACTAATATTGCCATAAACAGATGCAAGTGAGGAAAGAGCATACTACAGCTTCTCTCTGATATACATCACATGGGGTAATGGACGAAATGCGATGATTCTGGCTTTGTAGTAATCATACCAAAAAACAAACGCAAATGAGGGAGGTGCTTTCTGTAGCTTCCCTCAGATATATTTCACATCAAGTAATGGATGAAGTGTAATGATTGTGTCTGTGTACTAATCACAACAACAAACAGTTGTAAGTGAGGGACGAGCTTTCTGCAGCTTCTCTCTGAGATACACCACATAGGATAATGGATGAAACACAATGTTTCTGGCTTCACAGTAACCATACCAACAAACAAACGCAAATGAGGGAGGAGCTTTCTGTACCTTCCCTCAGAAATACTTCACATCAGGTAATGGATGAAATGTAATGATTGTGCCTGTGTACTAATCATACCAACATACAGAGCAAGTGAGGGAGGAAATTTCTGCTGCTCCTCTCTGAAATACCTCAGATAGGGTAATAGATGAAATGCGATGATTCTGGCTTTGTAGTAACCATAGCAACAAACAAATGCAAATGAGGGAGGAGCTTTCTGTACCTTCCCCCAGAAATACTTCACATCCGGTAATGGATGAAAGGTAATGATTGTGTCTGTGTACTAATATTGCCATAAACAGATGCAAGTGAGGAAAGAGCATACTGCAGCTTCTCTCTGATATACATCACATGGGGTAATGGACGAAATGCGATGATTCTGGCTTTGTAGTAATCATACCAAAAAACAATCGCAAATGAGGGAGGTGCTTTCTGTAGCTTCCCTCAGATATATTTCACATCAAGTAATGGATGAAGTGTAATGATTGTGTCTGTGTACTAATCACAACAACAAACAGTTGCAAGTGAGGGATGAGCTTTCTGCAGCTTCTTTCTGAGATACACCACATAGGATAATGGATGAAACACAATGTTTCTGGCTTCACAATAACCATACCAACAAACAAACGCAAATGAGGGAGGAGCTTTCTGTACCTTCCCTCAGAAATACTTCACATCAGGTAATGGATGAAATGTAATGATTGTGCCTGGGTACTAATCATACCAACATACAGAGCAAGTGAGGGAGGAAATTTCTGCTGCTCCTCTCTGAAATACCTCAGATACGGTAATAGATGAATTGCGATGATTCTGGCTTTGTAGTAACCATAGCAACAAACAAATGCAATTGAGGGAGGAGCTTTCTGTAGCTCTTCTCAGAAATACTTCACATAGGTTAATAAATGAAGTGCGATGATTCTGGCTTTGTAGTAACCATACCAACAAACAAATGCAAATTAGTGAGGAGATTTCTGTAGCATACCTCAGAAATAATTCACATCGTGTAATAAATGAAATGTATTGTTTGTATCTGTGTACTAATCATACAACAAACAGATGCAAGTGAAGGAGGAGCTTTCTGCAAGTTCTCTCTGAAATACATCACATTGGGTAATAAATGAAATGGTATAATTCTGGCTTTGTAGTAACCATACCAACAAACAAATGCAAATAAGGGAGCTGCTTCCAGAGCATCAATGAGAAATACTTCACATCATCTAGTAAATGAAATTTAATGTTTGTGTATGTGTACTAATAATAGCAACAAACAGATGCAAGTGAGGGAAGAGCTTTCTGCTACTCCTCCCTGAAATACATCACATAGAGTAATAAATGAAATACAATGATTCTGGTTTTGTAGTAAGAATATCAACAAACAGATGCAAGTGAGGGAGGAGCTTTCTGCTGCTCCTCGCTGAAATACACTACATATCGCAATGGTTGAAATGCAATGATTCTGGCTTTGTAGTAACCATAGCAACAAACAAACACATATAGTGCAGGAGGTTTCTCTAGCTATTCTCAGAAATAAATCACATTGGGTAATAGATGAAATGCGTTGATTCCGGCATCGTAGTAACCCCACCAACAAACAAACGCAAATCATGGAGGAGCTTTCCATAGCTTCCCTTTGAAATATTTCACATCAGGCAATGGGTGAAATGTACTGATTGTGTCTGTGTACTAATCATTCCAACAAACAGAGGCAAGTGATTAAGGAGCTTTCATTGGCTGAAATACATCACATAGGGTAATGGATTATATGCAATGATTCTGGCTTTGTAGTAACCATACCAACAAACAAACGCAAGTGACGCTTGAGCCTTCTGTAGCTTTTCTCAGAAATACATCACAAAGGGTAACAGATGAAATGCGATGATCCTGGATTTGTAGTAATAATACCAACAAACAAACACAACTGAGGTAGGAGCTTCCTGTAGCCCCCCTCAGAAATACTTCACATCAGGTAATGGATGAAATGCAGTGATTGTGTCTGTGTACTGAAAATAACAACAAACAGATGTAAGTGAGGGAAGAGCTTTCTGCAGCTTCCCTCAGAAATACTTCACATCCGGTAATGGATTAAATGTAGTGTTTGTGTTTGTGTACTAATCATACCATAAACAGATGCAAGTGAGGGAAGAGCTTTCTGCAGCTTTTCCATGAAATACATTACATAGGGTAATAGATGAAATGCAATGATTCTGGTTTTGTGGTAACCATACCAACAAACAAATGCAAATGTGGGAGGAGCTTTCTGTAGCTCTCCTCAGAAATACTTCACATAGGGTAATAGATGAAATGCGATGATTCTGGCTTTCTAGTAACCCTACCAACAAACAAAGTCCATAAAAGAAATGTAATGATTTTGTCTCTGTACTAATCATACCAACAATGGGATCCAATTGAGGGATTAGCTTTCTGCAGCTTCCCTCAGAAATAAATCACATCAGGTAATGGATGAAATGTAATGATTGTGTCTGTGTACTAATCATACCAACAATCAGATGAAAGTGATGGAGGAGCTTTCTGCACCTTCTCTCAGAAATACTTCACGTAGGGTAGTGTACTAATCATACCAACGATCAGATGAAAGTGAGGGAGGAGCCTTCTGCACCTTCTCTCTGAAATACATCACATAGGGTTATAGATGAAATGCGATGGTTCTGGCTTTGTAGTAACCATACCAAAAAACAAACGCAAATGAGGGAGGACCTTTCTGTAGCTTTTCTCAGAAATATTTCACATAGGGTGATAGATGAAATGCCATGATTCTGGGTTTTTAGGAACCATTCCAACAAACAAACGAAATGAGGGAGGAGCTTTATGTAGCTTCCCTCAGAAATATGTCACATCAGGTAATGGATGAAATGTAACGATTGTAGTAACCATACATAGGGTAATGAATGAAATGCAATGATTTTTGCTTTGTAGTAACCATTCCAACAAACAAACTCCATAAAAGAAATGTATTGATTGTGTCTGTGTACTAATTATACCACATAGTGTATGCTGCCTTGGTGTGTGCCTCGCCCTTGCCTTCGGCTGTAATTGGCACAGTGCCCGAAGGACTCAGTCCCTCCGGAGGTCTTGCGCCACCACTTTTATTCCATCTTAGCCACGTATCACGGCTCTGGCATTGTCTACACTGTCGGTTCGGTGGTTGCTGGTCGTGTCGGTTATGCTCTAACTCTAGGGGACCATTGTGAACATCTTTCATTTCCGGCTGGCTGCAGCTTTTACACTGCTGACGTGGTCACCATCTTTCGAGCTCTAGAGTATCTCCGCTCCTGCTCAGGTGAGTCCTTCATTATCTGTGGCTATTACCTGAGCGGTTTACCAGCTCTCGACAAGTGTTTCCCTCATTCTCGTCTGGTGATGGCTATCCAGTTGTCCCTGCATAATCTTGCCCGTTGCGGCGGATCTGTTGTCTTTGTTTGGAACCCAGGCTATGTTGGGATAGCTTGCAATGAAACTGTTGACTGCCTGGCGAAAGAGGCCACCAGTAAAGCATCTCTGGAGATTAGCCTCCCGGAGATTGATTTGCGCGCACTATTACGCCAAAAAGTTTTAGATTTATGGGACAGTGATTGGCGCAACCTGCCCATGCCAAACAAACTCCGTCATAACAAGGAGACGATGACTGTGTGCTGGTCATCCATGCGTGCCACCGCAGGGACTCAGTCATCCTTTGTCATCTCCGCATTGGCCACACCTGACTGATGCATAGTTATTTCCTGTGTCGTGAGGATCCACCTCTTTGTCGTTGTGGGGCTTCCTTGACAGTGGTCCATATTCTGTTGGAGTGCGCCCTTTTAAGTGTGCTCAGGCAGACTTTTGCGATGGCTGAAATGCTCTCTGCGCTTTTAACTTATGACTGTTCCATAGCGGACTTAGTTTTGCATTTTATTCGGGCAGGGGGATTTTATCGCTTAATGTAAATGTGTGTGTTTTTGTGTGTGTTTTTGTGTTGATTCTGGCCTATGTTGTGTAAATGTGTGCTTGTCTCCTGAAGTGTACCTTGTGAAAGGAGGAGTAGGAGGTGATTTAATGCGCGTGGTGTGAGTGGCTTCGCAGTATTTTCTATCCTTCACGTATCATGTGTTTTCATTCTTGATAAAACACTGAATATTAGTCATCGACAAAGTATTTTGTTGTAGCTCGTGTATTTAGAGGAAACAGCACTAACCTGGCGTACATGTTTCCTTGGGATTGAACTAGAATGTAGTGAATTTCAGCCACAGTCTCCAACTGTTGTCACTATTTAACTTAAATTATTATCGGACCTGTCTGAGGAAATGTGTGTCAAGTAATGTACTTCAAAAGGCCTTTCTACTGTGCTCTAATTCCTCATGTTCATATACAGGATTGAAGCAGTTGAGAGTTGAGAAGCGTTGTGGGTTTGGCAAAGAATAAGATCTTTAGTCGACGTGAAAACACAGACAATGCTATTGTGGTAAACTGCAGTATTAAAAATTCTGTAACTTTACAAAAGGTCTAAAAGAGTCAGTAGAATCAGGTGTGACTGGTAAACCATTCTTTTTCTGGTGGTATACATTTTGTTATTTTTCATTTATAAATGTATATCTATCCGCTCCAGGAGATACATTTTCCTGCCACTGGAATGAATATGCAGGTTTTTCTGCATATCATTAACAATGTGTTTGTTGTAGAACATGTCTTCCACAGTGGCCGACATTGAAAAATGATTTGAGTGAAAGCCATTTCCTTCTGTAAATGAGTGTCCTATGTCTGTGTGGTAAGGCAGGGCAACCTGGCCATTGTATTTTATATTCTGTACCATTGCAAGTTGAAATCAAACTTCACACACACACACACACACACACACACACACACACACACACACACACACACACACACACACACACACACACACTAACTACGTAGATCTTCTTTAGTTACATCTGAGCTTCCAGTGAACATAATTCATATTTATGCATTATATTTAGCACATGGGGAACATGTGCAAACTCAGTTGATGAGAAATAAAGGATACAATTTAAGTAACTAATTCATTTTTCACCTAATTAAATCTCTCCTCATTTTCATTCAGGAAGCCTTAATCTATGTCACAGTGAAAGCCACGTGCAGACAGTGGCCAATAGCTGCTCTCTCCGGTTTCGTAATAGGGACCCGCTCTGCCCTAGTCCAGCCAGTCTGGTACTCGCTCTGGGTTTTGTTTCTATCTCGGTGGTAGTGCATTCTGGTCGTTGCTCGTTGTTGACAATAGCCTGGCTCTGGTTCTGAGTGGATTTACGTTTGGTGTTTGGTTTCCACAAGCCTCTGTTGTTTATCTCTTCCTCCTTGTGTCGCCTATAGTCGGTAGCGGTTGGTTGTTGTCAGGTGTCATTGGTCTGTCGTCCGACTTGTCCTGTGTTTACCTTGTGGTGCGTGCTCCACCGCTGGTGTCTTCCCTGCCTGGCGGCTCCGATCCGCAACCCCAGCCATTCCTGCTGATGGTTGTGGTTACCACAATTTACTTCGCTCCTACCACATTGTCGTCAGTAATTGCAGTAGTCATTTTCAACATCTTCTCAACCATCTTTGAAACATTTGTACCACTTGTAAAGTCTTGTACTCGTAGTAGAGTCGCCAAAAGCCACACTCGATGTTTCCAATGCGATACTGCACTTTGTTCCATTTTTAAACAAAATTTAATGGAGAATCTTTGATCCATCTTTTTTGAAAGTAAAAATTCTCTGAGCACTCAAAAACAAAAACCTCCTTTTCCACTGTCAACAATGAACTAAATACTGAAAATAGATGTAAATATATGTACGGTACATCAGGAACACGTGTACTAATAAGAAAAGAACAAAAATGTATACAGCCGACAGAATTAAATTCCTGTAACTTTTTGATCACACCTCATATGCAGTGTCTGGAAAAAGGAAATAAAGCACCCATAACAGTGTAACTTTGTACAAGTACAAACTATTAGCGGGCATGTACACAATTACAGCAGCGGTTCTCAGCGAAAGTAGAAAGGCCACTAGTGTTGATGGTGGAGGGTATACAAGAGGTGTGAGCACCATCGGGTAGACTACTGATGAGAGGTGTCACATTGTGTTCAGTGTTGAATCACGGTTCTGCACTATCCCCGATGACCACTGTCAGCACGTGTGGCGGCAGCTTGGGGGACATTCCATTCTTCCAATGTTTTGGAAAGGCACAGTATGGCCAGCAAATGGTTATGAATGTAGGTTGCAGTTGATAGTGATTGAGGGAACTGTGACGGAACAACAATCTTTCAGATGTCGATAATCCTCGTGTTACATCTTGTATGACAGTATCGTGATGTTATTTCCAACACAACAGTGCTCATCCACATAGTGGCATGTGTATGTATCAATTGTATGCATGGTATTAGCTGCTCCCATAGTCAGCAAAATCCTTAGATATGTTCCCTGCAGAGCATATGTGGCACGAGCTTGGACGTAAACTCTGCCCCAGTGTCAGTATCCAGAATATTGTGGACCATTACAACAGTTTGAGGCCAGCTTGCCCGAGGAAGGAATCTAGTGGCCTTATGACACCCTCCCAAACAAACAAGTGTATGCAAGAAGGGCAATTGGGTGCATGTCATATTGATAAGTGAGCTCATACTGCCAAGTTCTTTGTAAATCTGACTCAATTTTGTAATCACTAAAGTAACATCACATACCGACTGAACCCATGGCATTTCTTTTATTTCTGCGAATTTCAATTTCTTAGCCGGGCAGTGTTTATGAACATCTTGGGCTGAAAGAAAATCAGCCTGATATAGAGACGTAAAACTATTAGAGACGTAATTAAATGTAAAAGTTTCACAAAAACACATTTAAAGTGAAAAGCCTGAAAAAACACCAAGTTGTGTGTCCAGAAAATCTGTATCACAATGGGTTAACAGTGAGCAGCAACTGCAACCAAATGGGAAAAATATCTTCTTCCGGCCCAGGATGTTGTAGCAGATTTTCTGCAACTTCACATTCCTAATGCTTCTGTATATTTTTTCCTGTTTCTACAAAGTCCACTCCTGGCAACTATAATTTAAAATGATCCAAGTCACTGTCCTTCTTCTTTGTATACTAAGGTGTCTGTCTGTAAATAATTTACTCTTATTTCTGAAGGCTTGGGCATTCCAATTCTTCTCTTAATATCCACTAGCTTTTGCCCTCAACTATGTTGGCACGGATCTTGAACCTGCATGAATTTTGAGTAGCCCTGAAACTTATTATCCATGGGAAAAATTGATATAAAGAACTGAAAGTGAAGTTGTCAAAACGATCCAATGGTAAAGAATTGATATGTTTGTAAGCACAGATACAGATATTTGAAGTATGAAATAGCAAAACACCTGGATAGGGGAACAAGCTGGTGGCGTATTTAATGAAAATACAAAAAATTAAAGAATCTGTAGTTACAAATAAGTCAGTTCTTTACTGTTGCACCCTTTTGACAGTGTCACCTTCAGTCTTTTATATCTGTTTTTCTTGCTAATAAGCTTCAGGATATTTATGAACGTTCATGTCAATGAAGTCGTTTGCTTAATAAGCTTATCAGTGACAATAGTTTCAGTAATTTGTGAATGAATTCAAGAATGTCTGTGGGTAATGGAATTAAACTGTTAACATTAGTAATAATTTGGAAAGTTTCATCATCATAACACTATTTACTACTTTTTACTGATTTTTCTCATTTCTGGTCCTGGTTTGTTTCGTTTAGTTTTATAAACCTTCCACTGTCCCGATGTTTTTTTCTTCCAGTATAATGAAATGA
Organism: Schistocerca gregaria; assembly: GCF_023897955.1. NCBI lineage: Eukaryota > Metazoa > Arthropoda > Insecta > Orthoptera > Acrididae > Schistocerca > Schistocerca gregaria. The sequence continues at coordinate 2,057,625 of NW_026061803.1, read as the reverse complement.
TGCTTATATGAAACTGATTTGATCCACATAAAGCACTTGCAGTCCCTTGCAGGCCTGCATACAATAACAAGTATTTAATATTGCATTTTTTGTAATCAGTTCAGCATGCATCTCTGTATACATAACCTGTCAGTAGCTGCCCACAGAGTTATTTTCAATTTTCCTGTAATTTAATAACATAAAACATGATAAATAGATGTAAAAACTTTTTATAATATGGAAAAATGCCAGTACACCATTATTATTTGCAGTATGTAGATAGTCACAGGATATGTGATGCATTCCCTTATGGATCTGAGTTACTGGGTACACATTTGTTTCCATACTATTCGGGCCCACATAGTTAAATGTACAGTTCAGTTTATCATGTTTTATAGATAATTTCACTTCAAAATTTCTCTGAGGGTTGAAATGCTTTTATAAATATGTAATGTTGAATCATTGGCTGTTGTCAGCTTAGCATATAATTTTAATGGTCTATTATCCATTCTGGATCTTTCTGAACTCATCAGCTGTGAACAAATGTTGATTAAGAATGCAACCAACCATGAGTACTTCTAAAAGTATTTATTTAAATGCCATTACCAGTCTCAAGCTATTATGTCTGTCTACAGGTTTTTATTTTATTTACTTACTTTTCTTTAAGTAATTGCAACAATGTGCTAATATACGTGTATTTGATAAAATATAAAATGAAATACTTACATACCCTCGATTTGTTTTGTCGGTATCATTTAGGCTTTCTTTGGTCCTTAAGCATTTTCAGCATGACACACGAAGAGTTAAGAATTATAGACAATGCACTTATTCTAAACAATCCACTGTGTTGTGCACACACTTCACAGTATTTTTCATCAGTTGCAGCCTTTGACAAGTACTTCACATGTAATGATTTTGCTTACAGTGAAAAGTCTATCCACTGACCAATGATATCACTCATTTCTCAACAAGGAAACATCTCATCTACTGTATGTTAAGTAAAGAATATGTGGACGATACAAATCTAAATAACAGAAAAATGCTTTGTCCAGAAAAGTGCACTTCTTACAAGTGAGGAACTCTAATTGTAGCATGTCATAGGAGAAATTAACAAGAAGATTTATCAGGCTACTCTCGAGAAGCAATGGCATGTGTTTTGATTTTGGTCCCTGACAATATTCTTCAATGGATGTTAAGTTGGGCAGCTAGTGGAATAAGGATACCCTTGTTCAGAGTCCTAACACAGACCAATCATGTTTAATTTGTGTGAAAAGTGCAATGAACATTTTCAGGATTGTTTGTTAGCCAGCTGTAGTTGCTCATTTAGAATTTGCTGAGATGAATTGAAGGTGTGAATGCATATTTCTAGTTATTTTAAGATACCCATTTTCCTCCATAAGTTAGTTGTATATTTTGTTTGTAGATTATCTTTAGTGTTTGAAATGCTGTATCTATATTGAGCCATGTGAGTGGCAGTTGCAGATGTACTTAAATGTTTTCAGTCTAAAAGCATCCTTGTACTTATTATATCTTGAAGTTGCTGCCAGTCAGGCCAAGATAAAATCTGATGCAATTGTCACAATCAGTACTGTGTACTCCTCAGTTTTAGAGACCCAGCCCAATGGTTTTGGTTTTATGTACTATGTTATGTTGCCGCATTTAGTGTGCATCTATGGGCTTAAAGTCGAAATTGTGCAGAAAATATTAGTAAGTTACTTTATTCAACCATAGAATATTTATGAAATATTACATATGTCATGTTAATTGAAAGAGGAAACAGTTTTTTAATTAACTAATCCATACATACAGCAATAACATCTTTTACAGTTGTAGATGATGATGATCTGCTGTTAATTTTGAAGTGTTTTGTACAATTTTTTATACACATTGCCAAACAAGTGTACAATTTATGTAAAAAAAAAAAATACAGTTTGTGTCGCATAACTACACACTGGGTGAGCGAATATTTGTAGTTTGGGCACTGCCTTTCAGCTGTTTCAAGTACCTTGACAATACTTTTAGCATCCCCTTGTATTCTTTGTGTTGTCTCTTTAGCCCATTTGAAAAAGCAGAGTCATCAGCTCACCACAAAGTTAAGATGACAAAATTGGATGAAGGATGGAAATTATCCATCACAGACACTGGGTGCAGAATTTCACATTATTTCTAGTTAAATAATAATAATTTTTTCAATGCCTGCTTGATGTTACATAAATAATCATGGACTTTTTAGTATTAACTATTTGAGAGGTATGCTTCATTTTTTTTAATATTAGGGTTTTAATGCATTCAAAAAAATTATGGTGCAGTTTTATTCCATTGTAGAAAATACTGGCTGTTGTTTTGTTTATCTTGAAACATGTGTCGGACAAAACTGATATTTACTCAGATCATGTGAATACAGCTGTTTGTGAGATAACTGCTTTGTTCTGTATAAGCCAAAAATATTGTTATTCAGTCTGATATTATGTAATTGCCCAAACTATGAGGTTTGTGGTGGGATTATTTGGGACAGAGATGCTACATATAAGTATGTTGTGCAAACAATAATGTAAAATGAATGACTTACAGAGGATGATGTGAAGTTTGCACTATGTGCATATTTAGACTGCTCAGCTATAACTGAAGTTGTATTTACCAAATGTTGAAAATTGATCTTCTACCTTAAACTTATAATTACCTTTGATGTTTACATTCTGTATGTAGCAAACATCACTATAGAAATCTGCCATTGCGCTGCTTGTAAAAGTTGTAACTGCTTGATAGTAATTTGTCATGTTGACATAATGATTATTCCTTAATCTAGAATGTTTCTAGTTACGTAAGTACTTTTATTCATGTTATATAGTAACCTGTTTATACATTATGTATGTAAATGTTTATTGTTCGCTAGGAAACTTAAGTTTGGGTCAACACAATTCCAAACAGACAGTTATAATTTATGATAATAATTAAAATAGTTTATGCACAATTATCTTAAAATATACAAAATTAAATGTAAACTTAGTAACATTCAGATTAATGCTTAAAGACATTCTTTCCTTTCTTACTGTACACTGATTTCTGCATGCATTTTTAAGTGTAAAGATGCCTTGCTGGTACCTGATACTTAATGCTGTAAATGTTAGCTGTGTTAGCTTCAGTTTTGCTTGGTTACTTTATATTTGTATGCATCATATGGGAGAAGTCAAAACAATACTACTTTTGTGTAAAACAAATGAGCTCTGTATTCGCATGTTAACAATACTATCAGAGCTAATGACATTCTGTGATAATCAGAAACGTCATTTCTATGATGTTTCTGGATGTAACAGCATAACTAGTGCTACGATGGGGCTGATTTGACGATGGGACTAGTGCTACAATGGGACTGGTGTGGAGATGAAAACATTCTTGAGTGGATGACCATCTCTGGGGTGCAAGAATTTCTCTTGATAGGTGTGCAGCCACCAGGATTACGATCTGTTCCTAGCTGTACTGGACATTCCATATTTCTTAGACTCCTGGATTAATCTGTACTGCTATCACACTGTCTACCACACCCTGTTCTTTGTACCTCCCTTTGCAGGTGCAGTGGGTAACATGACACTTGTGAAGAGGCTTCAGTTTCCTTTCCAAGAGAAAATTGGTCCTACACAGACCCATCCTCACTCCACCCATGAACAACAGTTCTCAAATTTTATATGGATATGAATCTGTATGTGCATCAAAGCCCTTCTTATGCAACACAAGACATGGGTAGCCGACATACGTTTGCGGCACTGTGAACTGTAACTTGACAGCTTACCACTACCTTATCCAAGACTGCCTCTAAAGTAGTAGCAATAAAGGCTGTGCATATGTGGCATGTACTTCTTTTTGAGAACATCCATCAGGGGTTTCAGAGTATTTAATTCTACAGCATCGAATGTGTCATGAAGTGCTCTTTGACCCAGTTAATTTATAACATTACATAAATAACACACAGCACAGTGAACAGTATTAATGGCGATGATAACGACATTGATGACATGAACAACACTTATAATAGTCTATTCACTGGACAGTAAATTTGTAATTATTTATTTATTCTGTTAGATGAGTTGATTGTTAATCAGTGCAATGATGACTGCATTACCACCTGAAGCAAGACTGCTTAATACAAATTTCTGCTTTATTCAATAAATTTTTCGTGTCCACATATGTTGCTGCAACAATAAAGTAAAATTAAATGATATGATTGAATTGTTCATTTGATGGAATTCTGTATTCATTTGGATGTTAAATACACCAGTGTATCATTTCTTTAATGCCTCATCTGAATCCTTGTCACTATTGCCATTTTTATCTCGAATTTATGTATAGCATTGCCTAACACTTGTTTGTAATTTAGTTTTCAAAGCTATAATTGTAAAAAAAAGAAAGTTGTTTGTGTTTAATATGTTATTTAAGTTTAGTTTGATGTTTCACTGTTAGTATGTTCTGAACATTAAAGAATATTACTAACTATCCTGAAATACATTATTAAAGTTATCCCCTACTGTCACTCACAGTGTTTTGTAAGTCATTGTAATATGTTGATGCTGATTTACACTTTTATGGCCACTTACCATTATTTTGTTACTGATCTCTTATAAAAGCAGATTCTTGATTTATATACATCATCTATTTTTATATCTTTATTGCCTGCTGCAGAAAGTGGATGTTAACAATGTTGTTGAATTATAGTGTAAGCGGCTATGCCTTCATCCAGAAAGAAATAAAAATATGTTTGACATGTATAGGTATTTTAATTCATCTCCCTCAGGATATCTCACATATAACTTATTTCATCTCTGGCAGTGTTTATTAATTTGATGTGGTAGTCAGGAAGCAACCTCAAGATGTAAAACAAACTCTTGCAACGTTTTTGTCCATAAAATTTGGAATTGGGAAGAAAGATAATGGTGGCAAGTGCTGTTATCAAATACACAACACTGAAATGGTTGTATCTGAGTGGTTATACACTACATTAGAACAGAATTTTCCAATAATCAAAATTTCTTTTGTGACAGCATTATGGGATAATTTTCTCCTATTCCCACATGAGGGTGCACAGATAGCTTGAGCATTTGGGAGCTTCTTCCATACTCAGTTAAGAGAGTTAGCTCTGCCAGTAACACTGTGACAGTTTTTTACATACAGAGGATGACAGTGTGCGGTTCAACAGGCAGGTCCTGTCAATAACAGAGAAGCTGTTGAAAGCTTTATTTCTCCCTAAAACCTTAAGGGGCAAGTAAATCTGAAAAACATATCTAAAAATTTCATAATCTTGTTCTGATTGTGTAGAAACAATTGTTACTCCTAAGTAACACTCGGACGCAATAAATAAGCCCTGTTGTGGTAAATAAATTTACACTCATATTTAGGGTACGTTAATTATCACATTCGTTTAGGGAGTGACTCGTTATCATGTTAAGGCACCATTTTCAAAATTTTAAGTGGTATGTAAAATCTTGTGGCTTTTGCAAACTGAAAAAGAGGAACTTGCAGTTTATTCCATGCCATCGACAGGAAAACTGTGAATGCCTAATTATGTAAACAGAAAGGTATACTAGGGTTTAACCTCCCATTCTTAATGATGCTTTCACCATGCCCTCCCAGAAAGTGGGTGGTCACAAGTGCATGGCATACTGTCTCATCTGTTCCAAAACACAAATATTAGGGTATGAGATTGATAACCATTTACCATTCATTGTTCCACAGTGAGAAATATTTATTGGATTTTTCAGATTGGTGCAACAGGTAAATCAAATATACTGGTGCCCGTTGCAATTTATTGCTTCAAAATACCTATAGAAACAACTGTGGGAGCTCTCACACAGAATCTTTGGTTTGTCATCTCTCTGTACTTATGTCTGGTTTAGGCAGCACACGATCCACATCTCCATTCAACAACCTGTAGTAGTATTCATGGAAATCCGTAGGAAACCCACCGTTCCATAGTAACACACTTGTCTCTCATTTGCTGTGAATAGATCTTTAAATTTGCTGCTGCACTTTGTACTTTCTTGATGCAGTGGAGCTGCTGTGCAGTTCCAATACTTCTGGCCATGTAATTTTATTTCTGTTTGCAGATGATTGAGGACCGTAAGAAAGCACATATCTACTCAGACTCATGATAAAGTAATGTAACCACTCTTAACAAACTCCTCTAATGAGACGAGTGTTCAACGGAAACAATGGTATTGTCAGGAATGCCCCTAGGGAAGTGTTTTCTGTAAACATAATGATTTGGCAAGCAGGGTGGGGAATAATGTGCGGTTGTTTGCAGATGATGCTGTGATACAAGATGATTTAGACAACATTTATGGTTGTGTGTGTGTGTGTGTGTGTGTGTGTGTGTGTGTGTGTGTGTGTGTGTGTGTGTGTGTGTGAGTGAGTGAGAGAAAGAGAGAGAGAGAGAGAGAGAGAGAGAGAGAGAGAGAGAGAGAGAGAAGGATGTGTTAACGGTATTTTCAAATGACATGTAAGTTGTACATAGATGCTTTGGGAACTCGTATGGGAATCCCTGGAGAGAAAGCAATATTCTTTTTGAGGAACACTGTATAGAGAAATTTAGAGAACTGGCATCTAAAGCCGAATGCAGAATGATTCTACTGCCAGCAGCATACATTTTGCATATGAATTATAAAGATAAGCTATAAGATACTGGGGCTTACACAGACGCATATAGATATTCATTTCTACCTCACTCTTTATGCGAGTGGAAGAGGAAAGGGAATGACTAGTAGTGGAACAGGGTACACGCACACTACAGCTGCTGGTGGAATATGTATGTAGGTGTGGCCAGGCTCATAACAGGAGCTCTCATTCAATCTTTCTGTGACAGAAAAGTTTCTGGATCATGGTCGCCAGTGTCCATTTTCTCCTTGAGTTCAAAGACACTGCCAAGCCATGACTTCAACCCACAGGTGGACCTCCACAGCAGGGTGGAAGCACAAACACTGCTGTGCCTTGCTGATCTTAATTAGTTAACTCCACTTTTCACAAATCTATACATACACGACAAAGGGCACACACGGTTGGTTGGCCCACACTTACTGATTACTAAAAATATGTTTTTAACAATTACGAATGTCGTTCCTCGGCGTGAGAGATAATACATGCATTTCAAGTTGTTGTTAAGTTTGATCACACTTATAACATTTCCAGTTAAGTGTAATAGTATGTAATTAATTCGTAAGGACATAGTTTATAACCATGTTTTGGTGGAAATAGTTTAACTGTTCTTTACCATAGGGAGTCACATGCTGATTCTGGGCTCTATACTGCACTACGTTACTTCAAATCTGATTTGTGACAAATATTAAATGGTGTCTCTGTACAGGTTGACTTGTCATTTTCCAGCTAAGTCTCTTTACTTTTGACTATTTTGGAGACTATGTCATTATTGTGACACAACATCACATTGCAGCTTAAAATATTTGTAGCACCAACATTTACAACTCAATTTTAGGACAGACACTGTGTACATATATTATTTTTGAGATGATATTGTCCCTTCTTTTATACCTCCATACAAAAATAGTATAGGTAATTTCCTGTATGTATCCACCTGTCCCCAGGTAACACCATCCCTCCTATGGGTCCGTCTATGTCCCCCTCACTTCCATACATAAAATGGGGTTCACTGAACTTAAAAATTGAAACTATATCTCTTTCTGTGTCAAAAGTGTCTATATAGCATATTTAAGTTTTACTTGATACATGGGTTTCCTACTACTTTCCATTCTGTCACTCTTACTGTGTCTTTCACTGAGTCATACCTTCCATCTATGTTATATTAACATTTAATAATGTGCTTTCTCTGATACAAACTTAAGATTAACTACAGACTGTTCATTAAGACCTCATTTGCTGTTACACATGGAAATGTTGTTATCCAGTTTGTTCTTATCAATAGAGTTGTGCACCACTCATTTTGAAATCATGAAGTAGTACTGAGAATACAGAAGTTTCCTTTAATTTGTTACTTTTCCTCTCAACTACTTTGTCATATACTAGGTATATATGTGATACAGTAGCTTTTCACTTTCCACTGAGAACACAACTATCTTTTTGTTAATCCCAATTGAAAAAAAAACATTAAATTATCAAACTTAAAACCTTTATTTATTGTGTGTCAAACACTTTATGCCCAATTATGTAACATATGTATAACTATCAGTTTTTTCATACACTTTGACACGTATAAGGTTCACACACAAGTTAATAGCATTTTCGTTTTGCATGTTGCATTCCACCACTGTGCAAATTTTGCATGAAACAGAAAGGTTACAAAATGAGGTGTATGAGTACCGCATGTCCGAAGTGAAAATCGCAAAAATCAGTTGGTGGCCATATCTATCTCTATTTGCTCATCATCAAGTGGCTCATGAAATACTGAACATTACAATTGTTGCAGGGTTAGGGGTCAAACCCGGGACTCCACATGGCAGACCTGAAGCTGGGACCCACCACACCGTATTTCGTCAGGAGGCCGAGCAAGTTCAAGAATTTTGAGAGACAGTGCAGAGTGATAAAGCGGTATTCAGTAACATTGCTTTATTCAGCTAATTTACAGTATTTGATGGTGAAGCGTAGTGTCAGCGTGCTGCCCGCCCGATGTCCTGCAAGTCCAGCCGGCTCAGCAGACTCCTGGTATGCCGATGCCACTGCTGTTGTTATCAAGGCTGCCTGCCAACGGAACTTGGCCGCCGCTCTCCCGGTCACCACCCAGCGATGCATAGCGCCTTGTGACTTTCTCTGCCCCATTAGGCCTGCTCTGTCTGACCAAGGGATGAAGGTGGATGTACTGGTGACCCGTGGCCCTCAGGCCACCGCTGCTCCCAACTAGTGACCTGACTCAAACCCACGCGCACCTGGATTCTGTGCTGAAATTTTCCGCTAATGGTGCTTGCCGGATGGCAACACCCACTGCCATCTCTGGCGCTGTCGTAGCGCTGCTCTGCTACCCTTAGGGTACGCCTCGCCCGGACCCAGTTTGCCAGGTGGGAAGCAAACTTGGCAACTACACTAGAGTGGAACTGAGTCCCTCCTGGACCTGCTGCAGACCTCTCTCACTGCCGTTTTTCAGGCAGACTATGCTATTTCCAAGTGGAAGGATGCCATTCCACCCTCCCCTGGCGTTGTGTCCCCCGATGCAGAATATAGCCCGAGCAACAACATAGAAACAAAGTACAAATTTATACAGAATGCTTATAATATTGCTGCCAGACTGGCCACTATAAGCATAGAGCAGCACAGGTCTGTCCAGACGTTCCACTGACCTGGCAGACCCTGTCAAGCTAAACTTGCCCGTCTATTTATATTGATTTCTCCCTTGCTTCTGACATAGTGTCAGAGAGAGACAGGAACAATTGTAGGGATAAATTCCTACAGGTCAGCCATTTACAAATATCCTCTCCTGGCTCTGGCCTAGTGCCCCACCTCATATATCCACTAACTAAGAGCAACGCTGCAGTTTCCTACCTTGTTGTTGCTCCACTCAAAACAAATCGTGCATGCAATACCGCTGTCGCAGCTCTGCGCCGGCAGGTGCCATGTTAACTTGCCTGGCCTGCTGGCTGTCGTCCGTTATGGCACTCTGCCAGCGGCCCCAGATTTCATCCCCCAACAGCGCCTTCATTGAATTTCGAAAAAATTTCCCTTTCCCTTGACTAGATTGACACTAGTGCAGCACTATCCTGGTGATGAACAATTGTGTCTGTATTCTAACATAAGGAAAAGAAAGGATTGGTTGGGGCCAAACAAAGGAGCAACATCCCATAGAAAAATCTGCATGCTTTCACAAAAGATAATGTTATGCATCTAGTGGAACGACGATGGTGGGGTGTATTATGAATTGCTTCCGCAAGATGTAACGGTCATTGCTGACATTTTCTGTCAACAGAAAAGATGTCTTGCTTATACAGTCTAAGAACAGCAACCAGGAAGTCCAAGTGAAGCAATACTGATCCATGAAAGAGCCTGCCTGCATTCCGTACAGTATTTTTTTGTCAGTCTAGCAAAAGTTGGGTTGGGAAGTCATGTCACACCCACCTTATTCACCTGATCTTGTGCCTCAGATTTGAGCCTTTTCCACTCTCTATCAAATAACTTTCATGGAACTTCCCTTTCGGATTAAGAAAGTGTTCTGAAGATGACTCAATGAATTCTTCACCAGAAAACCATGCCATTTACATTTCGCAGAATCGAAAATTTCCCCAATGTTTGCTGTCCATTGTAAGCACTGAAGGATGATATATTATTGTACGCTGAAGTCTCTGTTATGTTTATTAAACCTATAGAAAAAGTATACAAACTAATGCACCAGCTACATACCTGTATTGGGGCCTAGCGCAATGGTTATCATATAAACATGATGTAGAAGGTTGTTGGATCAAAAAACGACAAATGAAACTTTTTTTTCAATTTATAAATCTGATCAAAAGAATTTGATTATTATTGTTATTCAATTAATTCGTTTACATGTAATTTTTGATATTATTGTTTGTTTTATTTACCCTTATTTTTCTTTCTGTCATTCTTTTTTCTCCTGGAATCTGCCTGTGTCACCTATAATGTGGAAATAATTGTTAATGTGTGTGTGTCCGTCTCAAGTTGCTTCGTAGAGGTTAGCTTTAACCACCATAAACAAAGCAAGTGCGATTTTTAAATCTGCACAGATTGTTGATTGCTATTCTCTCTTATGCATTTCACATCATGGGGTTGTGGTTAGCTTAGGACACAAATTTGAATTCAGGGCTTTGTCTGCCATGGTTGTCATTTCTCACTTAGAATCAGCTGTCCATAGACCATCTCACATTTCCAACGAATCTGGAAGTGGCTGCCTCCAACATTACTCTGCATTAATTATTGCATAGTAATGAAGTAAAACAAATTAATATTTCCACTTTGACAGTTCTCTGCAATTTATTGCATAATTTGGTAAACCATACTGTTTTTTCTGACATGCTCTGGTGGTTTCCGGTGATTAAGGGTGTCAGTGTGGTACTGGTGTGCAAGACTCACACTCCCTCTTGGCTATCAAACTTACTTGGAGTTGCTTCGCCGATCATCTTTTCAGGATAGCCAGCTGTGATGTCCTGCACGTCTTCTTCTCTGAATATAGGATGCTACATGGAGGAAATTTTTTATACTTTAAAATATTCTTGAGTGTACGGAGTTATTTTAAAACTCAATCTCACTGTATTTTCATCACACACAACAGTTTCTGACAGACCGGAAGGTTTCAAGCTTACAAAAAATGTTTTAGTTGTATGAAAACTATCACATTCATTTTTCCATAAATACAGTCTACAAATCTCACAAAGTTTAACAAGACAACTCTCTAGACCTTACTTATTGATTCTTTCTCTTACATTCGTAATTGTCCCTTCTCTTCTTTCAACAACATTCAAATGTTCACACAGTAATGTTTCATGTCGCATGGAGTACGGCGCGTTTATTCCTTGAGGTGGATGTGTAACTATAGGCGACTACCTGCCCACGCCGATCATCCGTCCCATACACGTCCGTCCTGCACACACACATAACTGTGGTGCAGTAGACACAGTTCTACTCATCTCTAAAATAACGCATGTTCAAGACGGTGGAAAAACGAGGGTCTCTAGAATTTACTCCAAAATTCCTTAGGCATTACAATGCCTTCCAGAATGCTGGAAGTTAGAAAAGTATAATTATTAAATTGTCATTACTTCAACACCCCCCCCCCCCAATCAATTTAATAATTTCCTAAATTGCTCATAAAATTCACTATCCCCAGCTTTTAACACAGTCCATTGAAACGTGCACTCTTAGCTACTTTTGGTAAAATATGGGCCATTTGTTCCTCGGAGCTAATGTATTGAACATTCAGATGGCCTTTGTTGTATAGCTCTTGTGTAGAACGGATTTCACATCCAAATGCTTCAGTCATCTATGTTCCCACTTCCGTAATTGACAGATTCTTCAAGAAGATGCTTAAGCCATGGGGTGTCTGTCATAGCTGTCGCCGAAGCTGGATATTCTGCTTCTATTTCCTAGTGAAACTCATCTGTCTCCTTGTCACCAGAAACAGTATTTTCAAACAAAAAACTATAAGAAAGTGAAGAAGACAGAAGATCTACAACATAACATAGTCAGAATCAACATAGCAGTAATAGCATTTAAAATTTCCTTTTTGTAACGCAGGCCAACATCAAGTGTTCCTTTAATATATCAAGGAATTCATTTCAAAAATTTCTACTCTAATTCTGTTGGTTAATTTTTCTGTCTACTAAAATAGTTAAGTGATGCACTTCGTCTGGTCATAGCTGTCATTATATACATTGAAAAACACAGTAATTGTCCATCTGGTTTAAATTCATCCATTTGACCACACGCATCTCCACTGGATTTGACTTCCATCGATGTTCTCAGTGCTTACAGTCTTCCATGTTGAATCTTTTCAATAAGTATTCAAGATGAACATAGTGACAAAGAAACATTTTGCCACTGTTGCTCTGCATATTTATTCTGAGGAATGATTTTGGTTCTCCAAGTTCTCACATTCGACATTTTAACTAGTTCTTAATGTAGGTGACTTTTTTTTTTACTATTACATCCAGCTGGAATATTATCTACTTATGGAAGCAAATTGAGTATAATGATCATCAATGATTTCAACATAGAGACATCTGCCAATTTTGGGTTGTCGAAACATGATTTCCTTCTAAAACTGTCAAAAGTGTTTTTTTAGTTTGCATACAAGTCTTTTCTTAATCTTTACACCAGGTCTCAATGCAGGAATCAATTTTGTACATCTGTTTGTTCCATAAATGAATTATGTTCCTTCACCACACTAAGGAGCATTCTTAGTGTTGTGAATTGAGCAAGTGGAGTATAGTCATATCTCTTTCAATATTTCCAGACATGTCTATTTTTACTTTGAACATCCTCTTACTGTCAGTGATACTTTTATTTGCTGTAAGTGGTGCATAAGTCAAAGTTCCATTAGATGACTGAGAGCCCAGTTTTTCCATTATTGCTTTTTTTCCATTCTTCTTCTACTTCTTCTTCATGATGCCTAACCTGAACGTCTTCAGACTTCTGAGGTAAGTTTTCCCACTAATGTTTTTGCATTCAAGGGAAACACTGGATAATCCTTGAAAAACATAATTTTCTTGTTATTCTATTGCTTTTCCGCAAAGTTTCTGCTGGCTTCCACTTCTTCTGACATTGTGGGCCTTGAGTTCCCTTCAACAGTTTGCACAAAATCAAGGACTTCAAAACAGAAATAACTTTGAGGAAACTGAAGAATGTTCTGAATTACATTGTTCACTTGAATGGTCTTCTTCAAGATCCAATCATAATTGCTTTCATCTTCAAATTGAAACTTATCTTTTTCAAAAATTACATCTCTCCCAAATACAACTTTGTGTTGCTTGGCGCACTATATTCTGTGGCTAATTAGACAGTTTCATTTTAATGGGCTAGTTCCTTTTCAATACTTTCCTGGGAATGTGCCACTATGCAACACACCCAAAGTCATATTTGTTAAATTTGGCTTTCTTCCATCCGATAGCATTTCTAGAATTTCTGCATCTAAAACTGAAGTATAACTACGGTTAATGATAAAAGTATCTGCCAGTAACTTTTGACTAAAATTGCTTTCAAACTTCGCGTCCAAGAATTGTGCAATGAGACTTCTCAATGACAGTATGATTTAGTCGCTCCGCCACTCCATTTCGTAAATGACTTTGCAAATATACTCATGACCGTTGTCACTTTTAAATCTCCTGATTTTCAGCAAATACATACTTTGGAAATACGAAGCAAGAATTGTTACCAATATTGTATCGACCACTGTGCCATACAGTTCAGTGAGCTGACACATGGGTATTATATACTGTAGGACTGAAAGTTTCGGAGTGTTTTTCTCGTGAGTGGCTAGCCATCTGGCCGTATGGCTGGGGCATTGTAACTCTATGGGGTAGTGCTGCCAACACATGCCATCCCACTCTTAACATCATTTCCCAACCCTCACACTCCCCTTGTTAGTGTGTGTATATACACAATTGAATCATTTCTGTGAGCAGCAGCTATAGCTATCACCCTTTTGAATTGAACCTGCTGAATTTTTAAAAACAAGCATCATCCAGCCAATAATAGTTTATGCACTGACAATTAATTATTTAGTGAACCTGACACTAGAAGAGCACCTTTTAGTTTTAATTTGAAATTCCAGTCCACAAACTATGCTTTCAACATAAATTTCTCCAAACTTTATTCTTATTTGATTCACCAGTTTGTTCACATCCATCAAACAACAGATTAATTAACTAAATATCCTGTTACCCTCAAATCTAGAAACCAATTCACTTTGCCACCTGGAAAACTTCCAGTAACAGCTGAGAAAGAAAAATTATTTTCATTTCTGTTTATTTTTTGGAGAGATTTAGCTAAATTTGCAGAACTATACCTCTATGCTTTTGTGGCAATCTAACATTGTATTTTTCCTCAATAATGGCATTGTTTCCCACGTCTGTAACACATATATTGGGTTGTTACATAAGTTTGTTGCATTTTTCTGTACGTTTGATAAACACAACAGATACACATACACACCCTACTCATCCATAATATATTCTCCTTCACTATTTACAACAGTCTATCAATGCTGAAATAACTTTTTGATTCCATGACTGTAGACATCGAGTGGTTTTGAGGTGAAGAACTCGTCGAGCCATGGTAGGAGCACCTTTTGCATCCGGCAAAGCTTAGCTTGAAGTTTGTTCGATAGGGAGCAGGAAAAACTGAGGGTGCAAGATCAGTTGAATAAGGTGAGTGCAGAATGACCTCCCAATCCAATTCTAGTATAAAGTTTTTGGTCAGTCTCGCAGAATGGGCGCGGGCGTTATCGTGGAGTAGCATCACTTTTCGCAGTCTGCCTGGTCGTTGTCCTCAAATTGCGTCCATAAGATGTCTCAGTTACTGACAATAAATATCATCAGTGATGGTTACATCTCAGGGAAGCAATCTGTACTACACCACACCATCACTGTTCAACTAGATGCATAATATTATGGATGCATGCAGGCTTTTATATGGGGAGTTGCTGCTTTGTTTGGGGGCAACCATTCTTTTCTTTTCCTTATGATCTTAGGATAAAGACACCATTTCTTGTCACCTATAAGGCTATAACGATACAAGTTAGGAATGGTCAACGTTGCTTTCAAGCAAACTGATCACTAACAATGAGAAAAGCACATACATCCACCTGCTGATTTATGTGTTTTCGGCTTAGAGCATGTGGTACCTTTTTGCAACCTTCTCCATTGCATGCAAATGTCGCACGATGGTAGAATGATCACAGTTAATAACATTTTCCAGTTCTCGAGTTTACTGACATTGATTATTGTGGGTTAATGTGTTTAAACAATCTTTATGAAACTTTGACTGTCTTCCTGAATGTGCTGAATCACTAATGTCAAAATGATCCTTCTTAAAACAAGAAAACTGCATTCTTGCCATGATCTGTCTCATGGAATTATCCCCCTCCCACATGTGGCGTGAATGTTTCTGACTGCCTCCGTAGCTGTCATTCCTATTGAACTGTAATAGAAGAATACATAAGAAATGTATAGATTTCTCCACTAGGCACTCCATTTTCTAGTGTCCGAACCTCCACTCATTATCTCTATATAACAAAATGACAATATGTGAACTCATATAGCAACAGTGAATTACAAAGTAAAAAATGACAACTCCTAGCATCCACAATATCAACTAAAATCTTATTTTTAGACAAAGCTTTAACTGCATCATACATAGCTTGAGACTTGGTTGTCTCTGAATACATCCTTTTACCTTGCTGTCAGATGCTGTCGACGATGGCAATTCATTTACTGTCCAGTTGTTACCTTTAGATTTACTAAGTTTTGCTTCTTTGTCTAGTAATCTACCCTTTAAGAAATTCGGTTCCAATTCCTCACTTGAGAAGGTATTCAGAGCAGTAACAACTACTTATGATTCTGGTGGAATTGTTTGTAAGAAACCGCATACTATATCAGTTCCTCCAATATTATCATCCGATCCTTCAAATTACCCATTAACTTACGAAACTCCAAAAAATTAATTTCAAGAGTTATTGTCATTTGCATTAATGTTTAAAGGTCGTTCTTAATAAAAGCCATAACCTTTCAGCTCAAATGTTTGAATTAATGTATTTCTTATTTTTGGTGTAGGCCTACTCCAAGCAACTTTGTGAAATTCTTTGGATTACTTGAGACTTACACTTCTTATCGGTTTTGCCAATCTCTCCCAGAAGAGTTTTCTTCCATGCACACTATTCAGCTGTCTCAGCCATGTCCATGTATCTCTTTCACACAAAACTCACTTCCAGCTCATATAGAAGTATTTCAGTCCTAAATTTTCAGTTGCTAAAGTTCTTCCCATTAAACAACAGTACCTTGTATTCCTCTTCTTCTTGAGCCATGACTCTAAATTAGGTACTGGATTAATTTTTTCCACCTTTATTTGTTGTACTGCAACACCTGGCACCTGGGTCCATGACCAGTTGCTAAGAAAATAACAGTTATTTAGGATAAGTAATTTCAACTCGTTACTTCACACAATTTACAATTACAACCATGGGACAACAATGAAGACAAAATATAAACAGAGCGAAGAAACACAGAAAAAACACATAAAAAGGCAAAGAGAAAATAACTCAAAGGATTATTATTACATTATCGTCATTTCAACACACTTTGTATTAGATAGGAAACTCCATGTCCAAACAATGAACAATGGCACCATTTAACCAAGATACAGAACAGCCTGCCACCACAAGTAAAAAACATAGCCTTGACTTTAGAAATCTGAAGTCATTAACTGATCATTGCTCTGAATTGTGTGAATTTTTGGTCCATATGTGTACAGTGAAATATGAAACAAGCTGCAAGTGCATGAACGATTTTTATAAAATTAATAATCACTGTGAATGAGACTTTTATACAATGTGTAGCTATCTCCATACTGTGGTCTTTGTCCATGTTTGTACTGTATTGTAACACTCTTTTGGTCTCCTTCAACTATTATTTATGCTACTTGTCAACTCAGGTTATACAACCTAGGCATAGCAAAAATTGTCATTTTAACAGCCCTGGACATCTGCTGCCGTTTAGCTTACGGAATCTTCTTCTTGATACAGTTATGAAGTGTAGTGGTATGAACGAGAGGGAATTTGTTCTCGCTTGATATGGCTAATAACTATATGACATTGTTTGTCGTCTATCTTGATATATACACTCCTGGAAATTGAAATAAGAACACCATGAATTCATTGTCCCAGGAAGGGGAAACTTTATTGACTCATTCCTGGGGTCAGATACATCACATGATCACACTGACAGAAAAACAGGCACATAGACACAGGCAACAGAGCATGCACAATGTCGGCACTAGTACAGTGTATATCCACCTTTCACATCAATGCAGGCTGCTATTCTCCCATGGAGACAATCGTAGAGATGCTGGATGTAGTCCTGTGGAACGGCTTGCCATGCCATTTCCATCTGGCACCTCAGTTGGACCAGCGTTCGTGCTGGACGTGCAACCGCGTGAGACGACGCTTCATCCAGTCCCAAACATGCTCAATGGGGGACAGATCCGGAGATCTTGCTGGCCAGGGTAGTTGACTTACACCTTCTAGAGCACATTGGGTGGCACGGGATACATGCGGACGTGTTTTGTCCTGTTGGAACAGCAAGTTCCCTTGCCGGTCTATGAATGGTAGAACGATGGGTTCGCTGACGGTTTGGATGTACCGTGCACTATTCAGTGTCCCCTCGACGATCACCAGAGGTGTACAGCCAGTGTAAGAGATCGCTCCCCACACCATGATGCCGGGTGTTGGCCCTGTGTGCCTCGGTCGTATGCAGTCCTGATTGTGGCGCTCACCTGCACGGCGCCAAACACGCATACGACCATCATTGACACCAAGGCAAAAGCGACTCTCATCGCTGAAGACGACACGTCTCCACTCGTCCCACCATTCACGCCTGTCGCGACACCACAGGAGGCACGATGCACGATGTTGGGGCGTGTCCGGAGCAAGTATGGTTGGTCTGACACATCGGTGTCAATGTGTTCTTTTTTCCATTTCCAGGAGTGTATATAAGGCTGTAAAAATGAATTTTACTGCAGATGTTTTCCCCAGTATTCAGTAAATCAGTATCTCCTGGCGTAATGGTGTACATTAGAGGTGACAAGAAAATAACGTAACTGATAGAAATAACTGGTTATTGAGAAGTAGCAGTTACTGTGATAAGGGCTCATCTGATACTAGCAGTTACTTACATAACAGTGCTTTGCGCCACCTGTTTACAGAAGATCATACTATGCTTTCACGTCAATTAATCTGAGATCTGGCTATGACAGAGAGGGATACGTCATCTGGAAGAGGTTCTACATGTCATGGAAATAACAGAGACTATGCGCCATCTATTAATACAACTATGAGTTATTTTGTGCGCTCTCACTACTTTCAGCACAAAAACTAAATAAAGTTAATGTCAGAGTGGTTGCTGATAGGAGCAAACTTAAAGGCATTGTACATGTACTAGAGTTCCCTTGCGTCATTAGTTTGGGCAGTTAGTACAAATAAAGCAATTGGAGCGACAATGGAAATAACTGTCAGAGGTTGTTATTTTTCTCTAGCTGTTATTATTCTCTTTAAGTTTCATTCTCTGACACTTAACACGCTACCACTACAGGTAACCCAGTGACATTTCCAGAGAGAATAGTTACTGGAGTGAGCAAAATATTTTTGTACCGCTATGGAAATAACTATCTAGAACCCGCAGTGTCCAGCAGTTGACAACTAATGGGATTCTATTCTTTCCATTTCTTGTAATTCCTGAAACAGTTGACCTTCTATCTGGCCTTCGGTTATGTTAGAGGGTATTGTTAATGGTTTTTAGGGCTTTACACATATTGAAATATTTGAGCATTGTAGGTGATCTAAAAATGGAAAATAGTGGAGTACCTTCTCAAAGAATACCATATCCCCAATGCCTAGCTGGACCATTATGATGAAAAAACGCTGCTGCTGTATGTAATTAGTGTATCTGATCAACTTGAGTACAAAAAAACTTGTGTAATTTCATAAAACTTGTCTTTGTGGCTTTACTAAGAAAAATGAGCTTTCTCAATTTGTACATATACACTGCAAATGGACTTTTTTTATTTAATTAATTATTGGCTACTGATTTTGAATCATTTTCCACATAGTATTGAGCACATCAGTTTTATACAGGGAAATTGTACAATGGAATATTTACACTTCACACACAAGTATGGAAAATTAACCATTTGATCGCAGCATAGATGGAATGAATACAGGTATGCTTACAACAATAGTCAGATCAGTTACTTTATCAGGAGCATTCAAATAAAAATATAGATTTACTTATATTAGGGTCTACTTGTACTTGGGCATTCTACATGAAATTTTTTGAATAATATATGCTCTTTCTGTTTTGAAAGAGGCCAAGGGAGTTCATTTTGGCCCTTTGGCCCTTTATTTTAAGTGCTCATCTATCTCGTTCATGAATTAGTATAATACATATTCAAATAATGGAAAATCCAGGATAGAATGTAACAATATTACGAGAAAGAAAGCTGCTACTCACTATCTAGCAGAGATGCTGTGTCGCTGATACACACAACAACGACTCTCACAATTCACACACACACACACACACACACAGACACACACACACTTACACATAGCAACATTGCATGATGGGAGTGGCAACTGGGTGGCAGGGAGGGAGGGTGGAAGTGATTTAGAGTAAAGTGCTGCAGGTTAGACCATGGGCAGGGGAGAGGTGGGGAGGGTGGCAGAAGTAGCAGAAACGGAGGGAAATAAAAAGACTGGGTGTGGTGGTGGAATAATGGCTGCATAGTGCTGGAACGGGTGCAGGGAATGTGTGGGATGGATGAGAACAGTGACTAATGAAGGTTGAGACCAGGAGGTTTAAGGGAATATCGGATGTATTGCAGGGAAAGTTCCCACCTGCACAATTCAGAAAAGCTGGTGTTGGTGGGAAGGATCTATATAGCACACACTGTGAAGCAGTCATTGATATATCATGTTTGGCAGCATGTTCAGCAACAGGGTGGTCCACTTGTTTCTTGGTTGCAGTTTGTTGGTGACCATTTGTGTGGACAGACAGCTTGTTGGTTCTCATTCCTACATAGAATGCAGCACAGTGGTAGCAACTTAGCTTGTAAAGCACATGACTAGTTTCACAGGTAGGCCTGCCTTTGATGGGATTAGTGGTGATGGTGCCTGACCTGGAGTAGGTGGTGGCAGGAGAATGTATGGATGTAGGTGTGTTACAGAGGTATGAACCATGAGGTAAGGGATTGGGAGCAGGGGTTGTGTAAGGATGGGTACATTATGTAGGTTCGGTGGATGACAGAATACCATGTGAGGCATGGGAAGGATAGTGGTCTGGATACTTCTCATTTCAGGCCACGACAAGAGGTAATCAAAACCCTGGCATAGAGTGTAATTCAGTTTCTCCAGTCCTGGGTGATGCTGAGTTATGAGGGGCATGGTTGTCTGTGGTCAGACAGTGGGATTTTGGGAGGTGGTGGGAGACTGAATAGATAAGGCATGCAAGATTTGTTATTATACAAGGTTGGGAGGATAATTATGGTCAGTGAAGGCTTCAGTGAGGTAGTTAGATTGGGGCTGCTCATCACTGCAGATGCGGTGACCAAGTGGGGATAGGCTATACGGAAGGGACTTCTTGGTATGGAATGGATGGCAATTGTTGAAGTGGAGGTATTGCTGGTGGTTAGTAGGTTTGATATGGACGGAGGTACTGATGTAACCACATTTGAGGTGGAGGTCAACATCTAGGAAGGTAGATTGTTGGGTTGGGTAGGACCTTGTGAAGCAAATGGGGGAGAAGTAGTTGAAGTTCTGGAGGAATGTGGATTGGGTATCCTTATCCTCACTCCAGATAGCAAAGATGTAATCACTGAATCTGAACCAGGAGTGGGGTTTAGGATTCTCTGTTTTTAGGAAGGGTTCGTTTATATGGCCCATGAATAGGTTGGCATTAGATGGTGCTATGAGGGTGCCCATAGCCATACCCTGGATTCGTTGGTGGGTAATGCCTTCAAAGCAGAAGAAATTGTGTGTGAGGATAAACTTGTCATGGTGACTAGGTTGTTGGTTTGGAATCTGTGCAACCTTTGGGAAAGGGAGTGTTCAATAGCAGGAAGGCTATGGGCATTAGGAACATTAATGTACAGCGAGGTGGCACCAATAGTGAGAAGCATGGCACTTTGTGGTAAAGAGTCAGGAACTGTGGAGAGTCAGTGAAGGAAATTGTTCAAATGCCTCTGAGCACTACGGGACTTAACTTCTGAGGTCATAAGTCCCCCAGAATTTAGAACTACTTAAACCTAACTAACCTAAGGACATCACACATATCCATGCCCGATGCAAGATTCGGACCTTCAACCATAGCGGTCGCGCGGTTTCAGACTGTAGTGCTTAGAACCGCTCGGCCACTCTGGGTGGCTGGAGGAAATCGTTGGTGCCTTTTAAATAGGAAGGTATGTTAGGGGTAATAGATTGTAGGGGTTGGTCTATGAGAGCAGCAATTCTCTCAGTAACCGGCCACAATGGGGTGTCTTGGGTGATTAGGTTTATGGACTTTAGGAATCATGTAGAAGGTAGGATTTATTAGTGGAGTGAGAGAGTTGAGCAGAGGCAAGGACTCCAGGGAGAGGCTCTGAGGTGGGCATAAGGATTTGAGTAGTGACTGGAGATCTTGCTGGATTACTGGAATGGGGTCGCTGTGGCAAGGTTTGTAGATAGAACGGAGGGGTATCTGTTGAGAGGCCAGACAAACATGTGGTTCCTGAAGAGGGGCAGCAGCCTTTTCAGTAGTTGCAGGGGCAACAGTCTGGATGATTGACTGATCTGGCCTTGCAACATTAACCAAAACGGCCTTGTTGTGCTGGTACTGGGAAAGGCTGAAAGCAAGGGGAAACTACAGCCGTAATTTTTCCTGAGGACATGCAGCTTTACTGTATGATTAAATGATAATGGCGTCCTCTTGGGTAAAATATTCTGGAGGTACAATAATCCGCCATTTGTATCTCCAGGCGGGGACTACTCAGGAGGACGTCATTATTAGGAGAAAGAAAACTGGCGTTCTACGGATCGGAGCGTCGAATGTTAGATCCTTTAATCGGGAAGGTAGGTTAGAAAATTTAAAAAGGGAAATGGATAGGTTAAAGTTAGATATAGTGGGAATTAGTGAAGTTCTGTGCAGGAGGAACAAGATTTTTGGTCAGGTGAATATAGGGCTATAAATACAAAATCAAATAGCGGTAATGCAGGAGTAGGTTTAATAATGAATAAAAAAATAGGAGTGCGGGTAAGCTACTACAACCAGCATAGTGAACGCATTATTGTGGCCAAGATAGACAGAAAGCCCATGCCTACTAGAGTAGTATAATTTATATGCCAACTAGCTTTGCAGATGATGAAGAAATTGATGAAATGTATAATGAGATAAAAGAAATTACTCAGGTAGTGAAGGGAGACGAAAATGTAATAGTCATTGGTGACTGGAATTCGTCAGTAGGAAAAGGGAGAGAAGGAAACATAGTGGGTGAATATGGATTGGGGCTAAGAAATGAAAGAGGAAGCCGTCTGGTAGAATTTTGCACAGAGCATAACTTAATCATAGCTAACACTTGGTTGAAGAATCATAAAAGAAGGTTGTATACATGGAAGAATCCTGGAGATACTAAAAGGTATCAGATTATTTAATGGTAAGACAGAGATTAAGGAATCAAGTTTTTAATTGTAGTAGATTTCCAGGGGCAGATGTGGACACTGGCCATAATCTATTGGTTATGACCTGTAGATTAAAACTGAAGAAACTGCAAAAAGGTGGGAATTTAAGGACATGGGATCTGGATAAGCTGAAAGAACCAGAGGTTGTACCGACTTTGAAGGAGAGCATAAGGGAACAATTGGCAGGAATGGGGGAAAGAAACACAGCAGAAGAAGAATGGGTAGCTCTATCAGTTTAATGTGATGTAGGTGATATTATTATATATATATATATATATATATATATATAATATTATCGAAATCAAAGAGGATGTAGGTGAAGATGAAATAGGAGATATGATACTGCGTGTAGAGATTGACAGAGCACTGAAAGACCTGAGTCGAAACAAGGCCCCGGGAGTAGACAAGATTCCATTAGAACTACTGACAGCCTTGGGAGAGTCAGTTCTGACAAAATTCTACCATTTGGTATGAGACAGGTGAAATACCCTCATACTTCAAGAAGAATATAATAATTCCAATCACAAAGAAAGCAGGCGTGGACAGATGTGAAAATTACCTATCAGTTTAATAAGTCACAGCTGTAAAATACTAACGTGCATTCTTTACAGACGAATGGAAAAACTTATAGAAGCCGACCTCGGGGAAGATCACCTTGGATTCCATAGTAAAGTTGGAACACGTGAGGCAATACCTACCCTAAGACGTATCTTAGAAGAAAGATTAAGGAAAGGCAAATCTACGATTCTAGCATTTGTAGACTTAGAGAAAGCTTTTGACAATGTTGGTTGTAATACTATCTTTCAAATTCTGAAGGTGGCAGGGGTAAAATACAGGGAGCGAAAGGCTATTTACAATCTGTACAGAAAGCAGATGGCAGTTATAAGAGTCGGGGGGTATGAAAGGCATGCAGTGGTTGGGAAGGGAGTGAGACAAGGTTGTAGCCTGTCCCCGTTGTTATTCAATCTGTATATTGAGCAAGCAATGAAGGAAACAAAAGAAAAGTTCGGAGTAGGTATTAAAATCCATGGAGAATAAATAAAAACTCTGACAGAATTACAATGTCATCGGCGAACGTCAGAGAGAGCAAAGGACTTGGAATAGCAGTTGAACAAAATGGACAGTGTCTTGAAAGGAGGGTATAAGATGAACATCAACAAAAGCAAAACGAGGCTGATGCTGAGGGATTTTTGTTTAGGAAATGAGACACTTAAAGTTGTAAAGGAGTTTTGCTATTTGGGGAGCAAAATAACTGATGATGGCCGAAGTAGAGAGGATATAAAATATAGAATGGCAATGGCAAGGAAAGCGTTTGTGAAAAAGAAAATTTTGTTAACATCGAGTATAGATTTAAATGTCAGGAGTGGTTTCTGAAAATATTTGTATTGGAGTGTAGCCATGTATGGAAGTGAAACATGGACGATAAATAGCTTAGACAAGAAGAGAATAGAAGCTTTCGAAATGTCGTTCTACAGAAGAGTGCTGAAGATTAGATGGGTAGATCACATACTTAATGAGGAGGTATTGAATAGAATTGGGGAGAAGAGAAGCTTGTGGCACAGCTTGACTTGAAGAAGGGATCGGTTGGTAGGACATGTTCTGAGACACCGAGGGATCACCAATTTAGTATCGGAGGGCAGCTTTGAGGGTAAAAAACGGCGAGGGAGACCAATAGATGAATACACTAAGCAGATTCAGAAGGATGTAGGTTGCAGTAGGTACTGGCAGATGATGAAGCTTGCACAGGATAGAGTAGCATGGAGAGCTGCATCAGACCAGTCTCAGGACTGAAGACCAAAACAACAACCAATATTGTCTAGATTCTCCAGTAATAATAAACATGCAAGGTGTACGATTGCTCCTATCACACCTCCTTTTATACTCTGAAAATCCACAGTGATGGCACATGATCACCCCAATCAAACTATTTTGTGAGCTGGATGTCCATTGTACTAATGCACCAATACCCCCAAGGAGGATGAAGCATTTTATGTGTTAAACTGTACCCAATTATAAGGGGGATATTTCCAGAGTCGGTGTCCAATGTTATGAGATTAGGGCTGCAAGTGTAATATTTAATTCTAATTACAGCGATAAATAAATTTTGCTGGTTTCCTAGGACGACGCGGTTTCGAATGTGAGGCATGTGCCAGAGGAGGCATGTGGCCAGAACAAATGGGCTTTTCTGGCAATCGGTGGTTACAACGAAAAGTTCCAGTAGGCCAGCTAGTCGGTTATTGCACACACAAGTCCCAGCCACAGTGCCCTTTCGATAGCTAAACAGCAAACTAATACACAGTGTGCATTGGGCTGTCTCTGTGATCGTATGTGTTGCATGTATTCCCCTTGGAAAATTGAGTCATTCAATATCGATAACTGTCAAGTGTTGGCAATGAACGTGTTGATAACATCCTAATTCCTACCACTCCAATCACTTCCAGACGCCCTCCACGTCAGGGTGGTGCACTCTGGCGGACACACGCGTCCACCAAACTGGCTACGGCCGTCCGACCTCTGAGCGTTGGCGCTGGTTGCTCATGAGGAGATTGGCGAGTGACGTGTGGACACTGGGCATGTGCATTCAGGATGTATTTCAGCGATATCCAACATCTGGCCATGACAACTACTGCTACGGCCTGGACTGTGGTATTTTCTGTGTCTTTGTCCTACCCCCTAACCCACCCTTTCTCCTCCTCCTCCTCCTCCTCCTTCCGAATGTAGTGGAGAGAACCAATTTAGGAATTCTACAAAGATTTAAAAATCCAATCGCAATATCCAATCCCCGTTTAATCAATTTATTGTTGTTGCTTTATTACGAGCACACATACCAGTCCGAAATCTCCACAGAATTTCTATGGACACAGCATGCAGCTGAGCTGAAATTTGAAATTTTCAGCTACCTCCAGGTTAATGGACTTTCTATAAATGACTTAACTGTATCAGTATACACCAATAGGAGGCAACGGGAAAAAATAACAGTAGGGTTCGGAAATTGGGAAGCTGTAGGATCGAATCACATCAAATATTCTAATCCTAGTAATCCACCAATAGAAAGCAACGGAAAACTGTCCCACACGAAGGGCATCGATTTAATTAATTAGACAATCAATCTGATGGAGATATTACCTCACTCTAAGAAATGCACAGGTGGGGTTTACTAGGTAAATGCTGCTTTGTGTGTGATTCGATCCGACCATGGCCAATGGTGAATGCAGTCCTAGCAGGGTTACACTACAGGACATGACCAGTTGTGAGGAGGGGGGGTGGAGGGACAGTGAGGGGGATAGGGGAAAGAGAGAGAGAGCATGTGCTTGAACAGGAATTTCTCAGCAATCAAATAATAAAGAACAGCCACCATCAGAAGCTCTTTTGTTTGGGGATTACTGCAACGTCTGCTCTCATAGTGGCCAGTCACGGACCTGAGCAGGGGTAGCGTGGCCTCCACATATAGTAATACGTGGAATGACAAGCCCAGTGAAGTGTTTGGGCGTGTGGGCTAAAAAAAAAATTTCGAAGTTGTTTAATATTCCAAGTATCTTCTCACCCTCAAAGAATTTGTAGGTAATGGAATTTTGTCTATTTAAATATTTAAAGTAAATAAATGAACTGTATGATATACACTGCCTTGTATCCCTTAAATTGTTTAAATAAAGAATCTTTCACACATTGTTTTGTGTATGAGAAACTTTTTAACTCTTTATTTGGCAAATGGTGAAAATAAAAAAAATTAAGTGCTTATATCTATTTATTATACTTAAAGAAATACAATTCAGTCAGTTTTAGAAATTTTTGACAAAAATTATGAAAATTATGAAACGTTGCTTATAAGCAACATTGCCAGCAGTAGATCACACTTATACATATTATAGGAAAAAGGAGTTTGCCGATAACCTGAAGCAAAATGTTTGCCGTACGTGAATAATTTAATTTATAAACACATTTATGCATTCCTGCTGTGTAATAGAACTGTTTCATTTTCCCTTCTTGTTCTTCTTGCAATGGAATTTTTGGAAACAGTTCCTCTTTGGATCGAAGTACAATACTAGATTGCAATTGGAACACATGACTGTAGAATATTCAGACGGACAATAACGACAACGACCTTTGGGACCGTATACAGGCCCAATGCTCCATATTATCAAATCGGGCATCTTGTGTAACAGTCGGAGCTGTTGCCTTCCTCCTCTTCTTTTATGGTGGTGGTTTGTCTGTTGAAGGTCTTCCTACTTTACTTTTACCTGAAAATATCAAACCATTGGCAGTATCTGCCCTAAATGACTTTGATGAGGTCTTTTTGTCCAGAGATTCTCTTCGAAAAATGCAGGCAAGCATTTAAAACACTCAGATCTAGAATAAATCTAAACCATCTCATGTACCATCGCCTAGTTTTCATTGGTACTCTGTAGAGCTCTATCAGCATACCAGCAAGATCAACTCCTCCCATGTGCTTGTTGTACTGACGTACATTACTGGGACAGGGCACATCAATTCTTTTTTGATTGCTGTCCCATCGTTTTCCTGTTGAGAGTGGTTGGACACCAAAAAACGAGCTTGCAAGTGTCACGATTTTATAGCCTGCCCACCTTACTAAAATGAGGTCGGAGTGACTGTCCTTCCTGTAGTCATAGCTGACTCGTCATTCAGTAACCGCTTCTCGTCATGTAGAGGACAGTTCTTTATTCAGTTCCTCCTTATGGTGCCCATGGACTCAATGTTTTGATGTTTTTTAAGTATGTTTTAAGTTCAAGGCTGCAAAATAAATTGTCAAAATAAAAGTATTCCAATTCCATTATTTTCACGTCATCAGCAAGATCAGTTATCATCCCCTTGCCAGTATAGGGAAGAAAATCATAGACAACTCTAGACACACCAGCACGAACAAAAATCTTAAAACGCCACTTGTGTGGCTTATTTGAATATATTGGCGCAAATTACCTGCTCTTGTACCTTTATATGCAACCATCTTCTCATCTGTAGAAAATGCCGACTCTTGTTTCTGCTCACGGCAGTTCTTTACAATTGACTCAAGAACAGGTCTTATTTTCAAAAGTCTTTCAGAACAGTTCACAGCATTCTCATTGCTCGTAAAATGCAGGTATCGGCGGAGTTTCTGAAAGCGCTTCAAACTGAAAATGCTGGTGAATTTTTCACAGTTCATTGACTGAGACCAATAGTCAGTCTACTAAGACATAGAAACAAGACCCATGTATATCAGAACACCGAAAAATTGTTCTATTTAATTTATATTGCTGTTTACTGACGTGTAGTTCGTTGGTCAGAGTTTAAGTTCGTTTCCTGCACAATTTTGTCAATTAGTTCTGAATCAAAGAATCTTCTGAAATAACCCAGTGGTGTATTGCCTTCATCAGAAAACACAGGAGAGAGACTTTCTGCCCTAGCAGTTGTATCTTCCTTTACCCACATGTAAGTGACTGCTTTTGTAATTTACTTTTTCACTTGACTGCCACTTGCACTAGAAGGATTCACTGCAGAAGGTCCTTGCACATGTTCAGCTTCTGAGATTTCACTTCCTAAATCAGAATCAGTGTCTGGTATAACTTGGTTATGGAACTGAGATTGACGCTCTGGAATCACTACAGCCTGCCAAAGCTTCGAGTTCAGTGTCATCAGATTCACTTAGATCAGACAAAGCCGGGTTTTCTAGTGGAACTACTATTCCTCTCGCTTTTTCAATTCCATAAAATATTCTGGAATCCATTGCTAAAAAGCCCCTAAAAATAAAAATATCTTCTCTGTCACACCGTAAACATGTGTAATATACTAATGGCACATGTCCCAACTATAGGCAATGTTGCTCACAGGCAACATAAAAGTTTTATACTACTTACGTATTTCCAAACAAAGATTGAAATATTTCTGCTGTAAACTTACCTCTGGGTATATCTTGCCAGTAATCTTAGCAGTTTTTCTTCAATCTATTTAAATCCACTCTTTTAGAACCAAAATAAGACACCTCTGTTGCTCACACGAGGAGATCTCTGTAACACCACTGCACAAACTGCTATCTCGTGTGGAAAACCTTAAGCTATTACAAAAACTGGCGTTGGCAGTGTGTAAAGGAATGTTGCCTGGAGGCAGTAATGCCAGTAAAATGCACTGGGAAGAGTTTGTTGTCCCATAAGGCCAAGGTAAATGTGATGTTGCTTGAAAGCAACACTGCCAAATAAAGGGTTAAACAATATTCCATACACTGCAATCAATTTTCCACCTGCTAGCCAATCAATTGGGTCTTTTTCCAGACAAATTCCTGGAGGGGGAGGGGAGGGGAGGGGAGGGGAACTGCTGGGGGTGTCCCAGATAGGGAGGGGTTAATTAATTGGTCGATTTAATTAATTAGTCAAAAGGGTCCATATCATAAGTGTGCTTGTATTGCGAGACAATTTCCAGAGGGGTGGTGGAGAAGGAGGAGAAGTGGGGAGAAGGAGAGGGAAGGGAGGAGTGTGGAGGGTTTCTTGGAATGACGGATTATCCTCAGGTGGACATAATCCACTTAGCAAAATAGTAAGTTAAGGACTTGTCAATCAAAAGAGACCAATAGGTTTTCCACTGAATGTATGCTTGCTCCTGATGTAGGCAACCTGCGCTAACAAAATGTGCTGATCCTTTCCTTACCCAACTACTCCTGTTCACAGACAAATGTGAGTTCACTGGGGAGGGATTGTGTTCTGAATTCGCTAAACAGCCATGTCTGGCAGCCAAAAAGCTCCATGCGAAGCACATTCCGAGGCTTCGGTGCCTGTTGGATATTTGTTTGTTGGCAGGCATTCCAGACTGTCGTGTAACTGGGCCGTACCTCCTTCCACTCTAACTGGTCTTGCATCTCTTATGTCTCTACAAAAGATATTGGGGCCGTCCTTGAAAGCTGTGCCAGTGATTGCCCATCAGGAAATGTGGTTTCAGCATGATGATGCACCAACTCGCTTGTATCGTGCAGTTTGCAGACATCTGAACAAACGATATGGTGACAGATGGACAGGGCGAGGAGTCTTAACACAAACAAATGTGCTTAAGTGATAAACAGGTGTTCCGTTATGTTTCATTTCGAATTGTTTTGTATTGCCTTATGCGTAATTTAATCCCTCAAACAGAAGTGGATGAGTTAAAAATCGAAGTTGAAACCATTGTAGAACTGAAACGGTACATTCCTGGGCATGGGTTTGTACTCAAAATATTCTTTCCTGTCTCCCTTCTACAAGTCCTAGAAGTTTGTCCGAACACCCGGCATTCAGATTTTTAGTTCGACTATCGATCGTTTATATGCTCGGACAGCGTTTTGTGTTTGTTCTTAGTTTTGACAATTATTAGCGAAAAGTGTTTTACCGTGGAACACACTTCAGACTTTCACACTTTAATAGACCTTTACTCCATTTTGTTATTCTATTTTGAAATGACAGCATTCACTTTAGGAGTGGTGCACTTTCTTTCTGAAATTACAATTACTCCGGAAAAGTAAGATTTTTGACAAATGAGAGACTGTTCCAAGATACAACATGGTCATGTACCTAGGTACAAATATCAGTTCAAATCGTTGCAATCGAGAAAAAATTTTGTCAGTAGTGTATTTCTCTATGAGAAATGTCTTACGTTATTACTCTACTACACAAGAATAATCAGCAAGCGAAATCAATCGTTTTATCAAAAACCAGTTAGAAGTTAACAACGATCTGAAATAGAAGCTGTTGCAGCTATCACAAATTTCCCTTTTCGAGACTGGTAACTTCGTTAATACATTACATAAACATACTTCTTTTGCAAATCTCATATACTCCATGGTGCAAGGTCTTCCGTTTGAAGGTACGAGATGGTTTGTGACCCACGAAC
This sequence comes from Schistocerca gregaria, assembly GCF_023897955.1. NCBI lineage: Eukaryota > Metazoa > Arthropoda > Insecta > Orthoptera > Acrididae > Schistocerca > Schistocerca gregaria. The sequence goes on along the minus strand of NW_026061803.1, from coordinate 2,026,925 downwards.
TATAACTTATTCATCCACACGTTATGTAATTAGTCAAAATTAAACAATATTTTATTCACCACAAAATTCTTTAACCATAGAACAGACAGTATCCTCCAAATATCTTTAATATATTACACAACACTAAATATGTAGAACTCGTTATATTTGCAAACCCTGCAGAAAACAAAACCTCAGGCCCCACAACAGCAGCAGTCGAAAATGCCAGGAACTACTTACCGCGTCCTCTAGTACGCGTTGCTTCATATAGTTCTAAAATCGGTGACTAACTGAAACACCGACCAAGAAAGAAGATGTGTTTGTAGGTACACTATCCTATGCCCCCCCCTATTCTCATATTGTCATAAATGGAGCACCAGAAACAGATATTGCTTACATACAGTTGTAGTCAGTTGCGTATTCTAGGATCCCAGTCACATTTCTTTAGAATAGTAAATAGCGTTTGCAGGAGCTCTTTATTTTAGTCTCTGAAAGTACCGGTTCACATGCGATTAACTTTAATCTTCAGCATATACTCGACAAATGAAGATCAAGTACTTTCAACTAAATTCAGTCCTTCATACAATAAAGGAGCCGCCACAGTGGTATGGAATCAGCCCCCGTGGTCTCACTTCACCCCAATAGACCCCGTCAGACCTTTTTCGTTTTCGATTATAGTGCTTTGCGAAACTCCGGGCCAAAGTAACTTTCACATGTTGTGTCACTGTCAAGCAAAATAGAAATAATTGCTGCTGCATGGTACAGATGGTAACAAAGCAGCATGCAATGATACGAACATAACTGACGTTTTTGTTCAAAGACAGTAGTCACATTGCAAAAGGCGGAACGTGTTCTCCATGAAGCATGTGATCACCAAACACAGCTGTGCGTGCTCTGTAACCAGCTCCCAAGCTGGGCACGAGGTTGGTAAGGAAATGTGGTAGAGCGTTCCATTCCTCAACAAGTTTGACTGAGAACTCTGGATGGTCGCTGGAACATGTAGGCGAGCTGCGGTATGCATCCCCAATGCATAACGACGTGGCCCACGGTGTTTACGTTTGCCGAACATCCACTCATTCAAAGACCTCCTACACCAGTGCTTTCGATGCGATCACGCATTGTCGTCCTTAAAAGTACAGTGAGGGTCGCATACAGCCTGAAAAGATACGCATGGGAAACGAATGCAGTGTCACAATGCCGCTGACCTGCGAGTGTACCATGATCAATTTGCCCAACCAACGGTATGCCTCTCCAAAACATAACACGTGAGCGCATCGGAACGATTATATGGACAATTCTCGTCGTACCCTCATATGGCCAGAAGTGGGAGCACGTAATGCACCCAGGAACGTCGCCGAATTTCAAGATCACTTACTGCCCTCCAGTTTTTGAGGGGCAAGACGACCCGCAAATAATAACTATAACCTCTTCTATTCGTAAGCTGTTCATCGCAAGGAGACGGTATTTGCGTTGTGCACAGCGGCCAAAATGAACGATCAGTTACTTAACACAATTCGCTCGTGTTGTATGATTATAGAGATCGTTTATTTATTGGCGAGAGATAGTGATTTCGATTTTCCCTTGGTTTGTATTGTTTCAAGATACAGAGATCACAGCTTCCGCAGCAAAAGGAGCAAAAAAGGTCATGCGGACATATGGCCAGAAATGCGTTCCCAGTGAGGTAGGCCATTTTGATGGCGAAGGTAAGAGATCATTGTCAGAGAAGGTATCAATGACACTTGAGAGCGCACCAGACGAATGGGAATGTTCTGCCTCTATCAGTGTTCCAGCTGCACACTCTAAGGGGCGCAATGTTATCCACGAGGGCGGTGCACTCGCACTTTGTTATCAGGGGCAACGGCCGTGCACCGCAAAGTTATGTGCAGACTGTGAACGTAACTATACAGCCGATTTTGGTAGGCTTTACGTTAGTCAAATATTCGAATCAGTTACATTTTCTGAAAATTTGAAGCAAGCCATGTTAATAAGCCAGTATCTTTCACTAATACCTCATTTATCGCTTTTGCCGGCCGTTGTGGCCGATCGTTTCTAGGCGCTTCAGTCCGGAACCGCGCTGCTGCTACGGTTGCAGGTTCGAATCCTGCCTCGGGCATGGATGTGTGTGCTGTCCTTAGAACTACTTAAACCTAACTACCCTAGGTATAGGGGACTGATGACCTCAGATGTTAAGTCCCATAGTACTCAGAGCCATTTGAACCATTTATCACTATCTCTGTTGGTGTCTTGTTGTTTACATTGACAATAATTCATTAAGATCATAAGAAAGAACTAATTCATTGACCAGAGACTGTTGAATGACGTAAGTCTGTCACCTGTCATAATGTTTTTATTGTACACTAGCTGACAGCCGGCACTGTCGGTCGGGGTGTTCACTTTGCTAGTTTTCCACAACGAGGAACCTTGCACGCACACCTGCCAGTAGGCTCGGCGTGGGATGATGCGCTTGGCACAGCTGCTTCGAGTATCTGCACGCCTCTGTGGCGAGGCCTACAACCGTTTGCGCCTCATAGTTGAAAGCTGCCAAAAGCGCTGCCTGGAGTCACTTCACTCGACTGCACGAGTGGCTCGGCAGTAAAGAGTCCTACAACGATGCATTCATGTAGGCGCATTCAGCGGCGTATGTCGATACCGTCAGCAAAATATGTTGCTAACAGAGTGAGCAGCAAGGATAAATATAAACATTAGGCACACTCCGGCAGTTCTTCACACATCTTGGTGTTCATGACGTCGGATCTCCCGAATCATGTGTGGCATCATGATATAGTTTTGTATGTGCCTTTCGCTGCGAATGTCTGCGAAATTTGTTACGAATAGAGTTAGTAGTACAGAAGCAAATTTCAACATCAGGCATGGTGCGGCTGATTTTCATGCATCTCATCGTTTATGATGCCGCACCTCCTGAATTATGATTGTTACCTGTCAGTAAGTGGTATGTGCACAAACTTTGGTCCATATCAGTCCAGTGGTCTAGGGGGAGATGTGCCACATACGTACATACATCAATTTTTTGTAATATGTGTGGTTTCTTTCCACGTAAACAGTGCAGTTACAATCGTCTACTGTGTGTATCTGAATAACCCAATTACTGCTGTCCTTCACTTGAGACAGTTCCACACCACCAGTCAGAGACGTTAATCACACCCACCGTTATCTAAGATTAACACAGCTATTTCATGGAGACTACGAAAATATTCAGATTTCATAAGTCCCCCAAATAAAAAATAAGAGTAGTCATAACATTTGTGAGAGAACTAGTTCTGTATTTGTTTTTCGCATTTACCACTATATATTTCCCGTGTGTCTTTCCTAAAATAAGCTCGTATAGCATATTGAAATAGTACTGTGTTTACGACACAATAAATTCTTTTAAAGCTGAGGGCCTCATGAGCTAAATGAAGAAGAGAGTTTCAACTACAGGGTGAGGCATAATAAAGAGCGATTTTTGAAAAGCTGTTAAATAAAGACACTTTTTCTATTTCATAATCTTAAAATATACGAAAAAGTGTTTTCTGTAACAGTAAAACGTCAGTTACTTTTTCACCGAGTGAGGTGGCGCAGTGGTTAGCACACTGGACTCGCATTCGTGAGGACGACGGTTCAATCCCGTCTCCGGCCGTCCTGATTTAGGTTTTCCCTGATTTCCCTAAATCGCTTCAGGCAAATGTCGGGATGGTTCCTTTGAAGGGCACGGCCGATTTCCTTCTCCATCCTTCCCTCACCCGAGCTGGCGCTCCGTCTCTAATGACCTCGTTGTCGACGGGACGTTAAACACTAATGTCCTCCTCCTCCTCCTCAGTTACTTTTTCAAGATAACTGTCTTATTATGGCGTCCGCTTAGAAGCACGCATTCCTCCAGCCAGACCTTGTACTGACTCATCACACTTCCTGTCGCGTCCACTCTTTCAGGGCTTCAGTTGTTCGAGGTGGGTTATCTTGCTAAACTTTCCGCTTCAGATAACCCCAAAGAAAAAGTCACAAACATGTGACGTCCAGTGAACAAGAGGGCCATGCAATGTACCCATTTCGGGAGGCCATATCTTTGGAAACAAACGACTGACAATATTCATGCTTACTAGCGTATCTCTGCGAAGTCACTGTTACAACTTAAAAATCGTTTGGCCTTATGATCCCTAATTGAAGACATTACGAACCACACAGTAACTTTTGCCCAGTGCAGTGGTTGCTGATGCAGTTCTCTAGTATTAACGTCACTGCAAAATCGAAAGTTCTGCTTGTTCACATAACTGGAGAGACGGAAGTGAGCTTCATCCCTCATCCACAAACGGTTTACAATGTCCTGGTCCCGAATAATCATGACCAAAACTTTTAATTAGAAGCGGCTGCGGATCACATAATCTATTCCCTTAAGGACCTGTACCGTTTAGATTTTGTAGGGGTGAAAGTGCAAATCCTGGGGTTAAATCCTTCCTACCGTTCTCTTTGAAATCCCAAGTTTAGCGCGCGTTTTTGCAACTTCACAGGTTCAAATGGGACCGCGCAAACTGCGACGCGACGCGACTGGGACGCGACACGCGCCTGCGCCAGGTCGCGCGGCTTTGTGGTAGCGGCGCAGTTTCTCGCGCCGCGCGTCACGCGGGTAGTGACGGATGTGTGAGGCGGGGAGCGGGAGGGCAGTTCTGCCATATACTCACTTCGGCATGGCGCATACGGGCAGTGGAAGTATTGTCCATCCGAAGAGTACGGCCTGAAATGTAAACTGAAGTTTTCTATCACTGAGCAGTGTTCTTTTTTTCGCTGTTTAAGCGCTCCGTCCATTTTCGTTAGCACGTAATAGTTTTCATTTACATACATATGTACAGTTCTTTTGTTTTGTTTATTCTTTGTCAAAAAACCCAATGCACAGTTCAATAACCGGTGAGCCATTAGCCACTGAAAGTATATCGTCTGCCTCCACAATTTTTTCAGAACGTAAGAAGGGACAGACGATTTACCGTGAGGGTAGTGAATAAGGAAGTAAGGAATATTATAAAATCGTGTCATCTAGAAGCAAGACAGGAAAGTAAAACAAGGTTACCTACTTGCTGCCTCTTATGCTGAAGTATCTCTGCGATCCATTACAAAAAGTCGGGAAGGCATAATTTCCACAGGTATGACCCCTTTGCGCTCCTGGTAAAAAGCGTCCGAGATAGTAAAACTTAAGTACTTCATATCATCATGTGGATATGGGTCTAATAAGAGACGTTATACTTCGTACATGTGGACGTGACATTTCCATTGCAAGCCCGAAATAGTCGAGAAGCCCTCGTAAATAACGATGTTTTAATCGGCTCGTCGTGACGAGGAAAAGTATTTCAGTGGTTGCATACACGCTATCAGCATTAATAAACTAATTACACAACAGGCTACACAAAGGAATTAGTGGTCGGTACTATTATAAAAGTAGGAATATCCTGAAAGAGTGTGGTGATATGTAGAAATGTAATGGTGACAATGTTTTCGGAACGATGTGAACTCTTCCTCTCACAAAGCATACTTTCTGGCTTCCGCATTCCTGTCGCGCGATTTATTCCCAGCTGCTGACGATACACTGGCCATTGTGTTGTGCCACGTATCAGTTGTTTACTTTTCTCAGTAACAACTATTTTATTCGCGAACCACGGACTGTCAGTTTGGCAAGGCGTTGGTGAGGAACCGGCATCAGTGGTGTGCGTGGTATCCCGCCTGAAGACCACGCTCTTCATTACTTTGCTATTGCTCAGATGAAGGAAAGGAATAAAACTCTTTGGTAAGTTTCCATTTCAGTCGCTCGGTGTTAAAAATAAAATGGGTTGTGAGATTCAACAAAAATTCCAACAGAATTAGCGATTTATTTTCGTGTGAGTTGTTAACCTCGTCTCATTCGAAGATGCAATACCATTTGCGAGTAACGGTCACACTTCTCTTGTTGAAGGGTTTGAGAGCACTTCTTTTACCAAAACACAATATGATTTGCATAAACTCATTTTTGCAGCAGTTATTGTGACACACTGTTTTAGAAATCTGTCTCATTAAACAAGTAACTGGCGACCAGAGAGCCGAATATCTTATCAAAAAACTCATTGTGACGGTTTGTGGCAACATAAGAGAAGAAATTTCATGTTTACTTTCATATTAGGACACTCTTGTCTCACTAGCTGTCGATAACTCTAAAAAAATTAGACAGTGGAATGAAAAAAAATAAATAAATAGGGAAGTGTAACTACTGATATACCGTGATAGATAAGAAAGCTCAGTGTGTTTACGACGTGGCAAAGTATGGTTCAAATGGCTCTGAACACTATGGGACTTACAATCTGAGGTCATCAGTCCCATAGAACTTAGAACTACTTAAACCTAACTAACCTAGGGGCATGACACACATCCATGCCCGAGGCAGGATTCGAACCTGTGATCGTAGCGGTCGCGCGGTTCCAGACTGAAGCGCCTAGAACCACTTGGCCACACCGGCCGGCGTGGCAAAGTACTCTCTTCCTTGTATCATTATTAACCAAAATCTTGTTTCCATGTCTCGAGCGGTTTAGGAAATACCAGTGATGTAGGAATATTTCATTCCCGTGGCGTAAGATTGGGAGTGAATGCTCTACATGGGATCCATTTTCTCGAAATCGAAGACAGATGGAGACCTCCTCCTAAGTCTAAACAAAAATTTAATATGTTAGCTGAATTTCATACTCATAAACATATGGTGTAATACGCACCAAACGCTAAATCATAGCGCCCCCTATTTTTCATTGCAAACTTTTTGAGTTTTGCGTAGTGACTTACTAAAATGTGTAGATCCCAGTAAGCATGACCATTAGCGAGATGATGGGCACTTGGCCAAGACGTTCACACATAAAGCTACAAGTACGGAAAAAAATCAAATATTTTCAGTGAATAGTTTCTGTAAATTATTAGAGAAAGATAAAAAGGTGCGCGCGCTTCGGTTCTGTCATTGCAGAGCGTCGCCATTCGGCGCGTGCTAAGTACGGTGTACGTGTCGCAATATGCACTGCAGCCGCGCGACTCGTGCGGCACGTGCGTGTCGCGCTGTAGTGTCGTGTCAAGGCACACGTGCTATACGCGTTTCATTTGGCGTACACGTTCGATGTTTTTCAGGCGAGCGCACAGTTTTTGGTTTCCCAGTTGGCGCCGTCTCCTCAATGTTCCCCAGCCACTTTTTAATCGCCCAGGCAGGTGCACCGGCCGATTTCGATTAACGCTGAAGTGGTTGCGGATTGCACGACGTGCTAGCTGGTACGAACTACCGTTTTGATAAAATGCTTTGACAGTGTACGCTCCATTATGACTAAATGCTATTTCGCGTCAAACGTAACTGAAGCTTTCCTCTCCACCTCTATCCGACGCAGCTTGATTTACTCGCTTTTTAAAATCGCTAAATATTATATCTCACTGTGCATAAAACTATAAAAAGGTAGCACGTGCAAGAATGTAATGAATCATGAAGAAATCCCAAGAAAGATCATCGAAATGCCAGCAAGATTATTACCGAAGTAGACGCCTTGTGATTAACCGAAGAACCTTAACTTGGAAGCCACGGTCACATTATTTGCTACTGGTGGATGTCTGCTCATGTCCGAGAAAAGTGAACTAATAATACAAATTAAGCCCATAATACTGAAGTAGCCAGATCAGTTATTCATGTTTTCCGGGTGAGCTACGTGGTGTGCTTACAATTTAAAGCCACAGTGGCCACAAGACGGCAGCCTTTTCTGATGAACGGAGTGCTCCAGTATTCATCTACAGACAAGAAAAGGAAGTAAACGCGCTCTCATACGGCTTGTATTTGACTTTCTCTGCAGGAAAGCCACAACAAACGACAAGACTAAAAAAATACTTGCATTAAGGTCTATGTCCATTCTGTTTGAATGTTTTTTGTTTTGTCATATTTTGCCTGATAAAGAGGTGATAGCTCGAAACGCGTTGCAATATTAAATAATTTAAGTAAGTGAACTGGTAGGAATTTCTGAAAAACCTGTTTGTAAAGTCCTGTGATAATATTCTTTTGTACTCGCTTTCGAAAGATGTATTCGAATCCAGGCGGATTGCTTCGGTTTACGCTTTCGACGACACCACCTCAGAATGGGTTTTTGATGTCGCCGTAGAGAACGTCACAACTACTTCTCACCTCAGTTGTGTACAAAACGGTGGGACCCCGAGTGAGTAAACAAAAGAGTTACTATAACGGATTCAGTTTTTAGACTACAATAACGCACCGATAACTGATTACCGCCCGAATGCACGGTTATTGGTTGCGGGACTGAATTAACGCAAAAGATAACAGCAGGAACGAATCGCCTTACGTAACAGGTTAAAGAGTGACTGATACGGCGCACTCGGAGTGTCTCTTAAAAACAGTGTAAATTACCAGTCTGTGTGAGAGGATCTCTTGAAAAATACTCAGCCAGTAAGCAACTACGTCGTTCCACTATACGAAAGGTATCGACTGGCTTTATTACCTAATTCTGCCTCAAGTAAAACGTGTGAAAATGTAATTTTATTTACGTTTCGTACTCCTAACACAAAGTACCTCTTAGAAAGCCACCGAATGATTTTATAAAATAAGGGCAACAAAATATATTAGGAAAATACTTTAATCGGTCTTAATGATCAACTCCATTAGTCACGATACACTTCTGGCTACATTTATAAAGCTGGAACTGTTCTTCGGACAGATTGAAGCATTACCGCCACACTACTTCGGATGTCTGTTCGGATACCAACCACACAGCTACACCCAACTACCGTAAAGGCTACCTAAACCGTTCTGGATTGAACTATTAGTACTACGTTTTTTTGAGGATCAACCTCAATAGCCACGAGGCTAACGATGTAGCTTGTATTCTTATGGGAAACGATTTCGATAAGGGAGAAACCACGAATAGATCTTACATCAAACCTCCTCCAACCTTTCTGGTGCGATAGAAACGCTTGCATATAATTTTATATGCAGGGAACAAAACCAGATCTAGACGTAGGGTGGAAAAAAGTTAGCATAAATCAAGAGAACCACCCACAACGTTAATAAATATTGAAGGCATCTTATGTTCGTCACTCTTCTTTCAACCTGTAGTGCAAAGTGTCGAATATTTCGAGAGGTGGGGCTGTCCACCAAAACAAGAAAAAAAATCCATTACACGTTGTAACATTACAGGACATATTGGGACATATTGAAGTATTCGATACTGTAGACTTTTAGGGGATGTCGATACAGATATGCAAAATGTAAAGGGAAACTTTGGTGATGTATAAATATTGTACTGTGTCAATATTAGGACTTTTGCACAGAAAGAACAAAAATAGAATTAATGTAAATATATATTAGTGTTAGTAATCTATTTTCATTCAATTTTGTAATTATATTTCATTTTGTAAAAGAAAGACTCACTGTTTGCTGTAGCTCTGATTAATTGTATAAATTATCAGTTTTGAGCTAAATTATTTCGTATAATATGGAGAAGATACTTTTAAAAACTCTCCAGCTAACGAGAAAGTCTGTAAATGAACGTTTAATGCACACTTCTGGAACTTTCAATGGAGAAATTCTATATTATGATCGCAAAAATAGGAAAACTTGTGGAAACTGTTTCATAACCTAATTTCGAAAGACGATCTGTATCAAGAACTATTGCTAAAAAGATTTATTTACGTTTTGAAACACGATTTAAATCATTTTACATATAAATAGTTGTTCTAAATCACTCAAGAAATATCCAGAATCAAATGTCAAAATATTTCTGGAAACACCGGTACAAATCTGGTGAAGGTTATCCAGAAGCTGGTAGAAAAATGTTATGAAATCTATTTGTAAATAATGCTTGTAAGAATTTATATGTACTGATCCTCTTACTTACTTTAATCTGTACTAAAATTCTGTAATGTCTAATTTAGTTTTAAGTCGTGAATTGCTATCGTGTTCTAAACAAAACATTGTCAAAGACTCTCATTGTTTGGAAAGATATTAATACACCTAGGAGTTATCAGTTGCCAGTTCGGATATGCAGTGCGGTTAGCTCGGAGAGTCAGTTGTTGAGTCTGTGAAGTCTGTCAGTTCTGTTTGTATATAAAGGTCTGTAACGAAGAATTACTTGTTGTCGTCAATATGAACTCAAGACCTTTTGCACGAAGCAGACACCTCCTAATGCAACGTTTTAACTTGGTGTTGAGGAGCTGAAATGTTATAATTTGGTGCAGAAAGTCCTGGGACGTTATAATTTGGTTGAGGAAGCTGGGATGTCATAATTTGGTGGAGGCGCTGGAGCTGGGATATTTTAATTTGGTGGAGGAAGCAGACTATTTGGCGACCACCCAGTGATTCTTCTAAATAAAATACGTCTCTTCTGGGATCACAAGAAGTAAATACGTCGATTCTGGGGTCACTAGAAGAGGAGTGAATCAACCGAGTGAAACCATCCTGGAATTGAAGAAATTTCGCAAAACACGGACACCAACGACCGCCGACGGACACTAAGATAAGTAACTGCTTCCTAAAATAATGGAAAAAGACGCAGATTTCAGTACTGACAGCGGTGTAGCGAGTACACCTATTAGGGAAAGTGCTTCTGACAGTGTAGGAATGTTGGAAATGTTAAAACAAATGTTTTCAGAGTTAAACTCGAAGATGGACGATTCTCGTGCCGAATTACGTCAACAAATTGAACAGACACAACAACAGATGGACAGGTCGATTTCGAAGGCTGTGTGTGATTTAAAATCAGAAATAAACTCAAATACAGAACAGATTGCTCACACTAATCAGGTTCTCGAAGAATGGCGAATTACTTTTGAGTCAAACCAAAAAGAAGTTAGTTGTCGTGTGGACACGGTTGAGTTCAAAATTTCTGTCCTTGAAACTGATTTAAGTAACGAAATTTCAAATAACCAGTCAAATTTTAAAAAAGTTGTTGATTTTGTAAATGAGGAAAATTCTCAATTGAGAAATGAATTTGACCAGACAAAACGATTTTTTGAAAACGAAATTGAATCTTTCAAATCTGATACGGAATCTGATACGGACAAAAAGGTCACAGAAATTTGTAGTAGAGTAGGTAATGTCGAAAAAAATGTAGACAGAAAATTTGTAGAAATACAAGAAACTATGTTTCAAAAAGGTTTTAGTAATAGTTGTAATGGGATATGGGGAAATTTTCCAATTAAAACTTATCCCGGTGACAAGAATATACACCCAAAAGACTTCATGCAATTCTGCAAGGAGCAGTTCACGTCCATAATGACAGATAGTGTTAAGATAAAATTTGTAAAGAAATTACTTGATGGTGAGGCGCTTTCGTGGGCCAATCAGAATTGTTATGCGGAAATGTCCTTTGAAGATTTCGAAAAAATGTTTTCTAACCAAATTTTGGTCTGAAACTGAGCAAGCTCGAATCAAAAGTGAATTCTTGAATGGTCCTAGTTACAGAGAATCTGATGGGTCAATGAAAGCCTATTGTGAGAAACAGTTGCAAAAATTAGTGCATCTGGATAAGCCATTTGATGAGCTAACTCAAATTGATGCACTAAACCGGAGACTTCCGAAAAGAGTACAATGGGGTTTAGTATATGGTCCAGATGAGTCCATAGAACAATTCTTGAAATATGTGGACAAACTTGATAGAGCCTTTGAACAAAACAACACATTCAACGACTTTGTAGGTTCAGCACACAGAGGGTGGGAACCGAACCGTGCAAATAATAACAGTAATAGTGAACGAAGAAACTTTAACAACAACAGGGATAATTATAATAGCAATGACAGAAGAAATTTTGGTAGGAATGATCAGCACTTTAATTCAAACAGAGAATGGGAAAATCGAAACAGGTCCTGGGGTAATGACATGAGAGAAGGTAACCCGAGGCAGGGAAACGACAGACATAGGCCTTTAAACGACTAAATGCTCCACTGGGAGTCTGTCAGTTTGAGGCAAGGAATTTTCAAAATCAGGCTAATTTCACTCGGAACAGACAGCACTATAATCAGAGACCTAACCAGTATAGACAGTATGCTATGATCGATCTGTAGATAGAGGTAATGAAAAAATTAAATTTGACAGGAAATTTTGGAATGTCATCAGAGAAAATACTAGAAACAACTGTAATAGGAACCAGGCTACCGTTGATGAAGTAGGCCTAGAAGATGATATAATTGCAAATTTATATAATCAAGAAGCAGCATCTAATGCTGAAATGAAAGGTAAGAATAACTTTGATAATTTTGGATTGTACAAACGTATGTGTGGTGATGTTTTAGATGTAAGTTGTCATAATGATGTTCGTACTGAAGTTTCTGGAGAGTCTGATATTCATGTGGATGTGGTTGGTGAAGATGGTGTTGTGAGTAATGTTGGTGATACTAGTAGTGTTTGTAGTGTAAGCTCAGGCAATGATGATGATAATGTTGATGTTAAGGCTAATGGTGATTATGTACTAGAAGATTTTGATGGTGAATTGGATGGAATAGTTTATGTTGAGGTTAAGGAGGATGTTATAAGCAATAGTGTTGAGAATAGTTGTGCCAGGAACTCTAACTACATTCCACATGAGAATCAGATTGTGCCAGTTCAGCTTAGTAATACATCAGGAGACAGGGGGGTTGATTGTGCTGATGCATCTGTGATTATTTTGAAATCTGTTTGGGACAAATTTAAAGATTACAGTGATGACAATGATGTTAAGATCAAATTAAGGGAAATTTGTGAACCAGTTTCTGCTTTTAAGCCTAATGAAATCATCAAACGGGGTACTAGTCAGGATGTGAGTGAGGTAAATAGTAATCCAGACATTCCAGTAAATTCCAGTAGACCTAGAAGTTTGAAGAAAGTATTGCCTAATAAAGGAAACCTAAATATGGAACAGAGGTATGATGAGATAGCAGAAGATCTTTTGTATGAAGAACAGGAAGAAAGGGAAAACACCACTATGGGTTGTCCATACATAAAAATTAAAGCTGCAGGTTGGGAAGGGTATTGTTTGATTGACACATGGAGTCCAATTAGTGCCATTTCAAGCAAATTAAGAGATATAATTAACCATGATCCTGACTTTGTTGAATTACCTGTTGTTGGAATAAAAATTAGAGGCATTACTGGCAAACTGAGCAAAATTGTTAATAGACAGATGTTGTTGTCCTTCAGTATAAATGATGTACAGTTTACTCAAGGATGTCCTGTAATAAGTGACCTAAATGAGAATGTACTGTTGGGTATGGACTGGATATTAAAAGCTAATGCAGCATTTGATTGGGAAAAGAGTTTGTTTACCTTTATTGATCTTAAGACGAGAGTATGTTCCAGTACTGACATGTCGGTTCAAAACTGTGCTGATAAGGGAATTGAAATTAGGGACGTTACATTTTCTAAAGACAGTGGTTATTGTGTAGATGAAATTACTGAGGATTATGATGATGGAGAATATGGGGATATAGTTCAAGAAAAATTACGGGAATCAGATAATTTGAACCAAGAACAGAAGGTAGAGGTAGAAAGATTATTGTGGAATTACTGTGATGTTTTTGATGATAGACCTGGCAGAGTAAAGAATTACCAATGTAAACTCAGGTTAAAACCACATGAGCCATTCTTTATAAAACCTTATAGTGTACCCATTGCAAAGAGAAAAGATGTAGAAAAGGAACTTCAAAAGATGGAAGAGTGGGGCATCATTGAGAGAAGTAAGAGCCAATACAATAATCCTTTGGTAGTGGTTGCAAAACGTGATGGCAGTGTCAGGCTTGTACTAGATTCAAGACACCTAAAGAAGTATGTGGAAAGAGAGACCGATCATCTCGAGAATATAGACGAACTACTTCATAAATTTGAAAGAATGAAATATATGACCAGTTTAGATCTCACACCAGGATTTCACCAAGTAGAATTAGAAAATGATTCCAAAAAGTATACTGCCTTTTTGTATGGGGGAAGATGTTACCAGTATTGTGTGGTACCATTTGGGCTGAATGTCTCAGTAGCCGAATTCATTAGAGCACTTGACTTTGTTTTGGGAAAAGATCTTTTATCAAAATTAACTGTGTATGTAGATGACATTTTGATCACTGGAGAAACTTGGGAAGAACATGTTAATACTTTGAGGGAGGTTTGCAATAGATTAAGGAAAGGGGGAATGTCACTTAAATTATCTAAATGTAAGTTTGGTATGAAAAAATTGAAGTTTCTGGGGCACAGTATTTCTGAGGATGGTATTTTGCCAGATCCTGAAAAACTCAAGGCAATTGCAAAATTCCCAATTCCAAAAACCAAGAAACAACTCAAGTCAATTTTCGGGATGTGCGGTTACTACAGAAAGTTCATTAGTACCCAAGCTCTAATTGCTCCAAGTCTTAACAGATTGCTGAAGAAAAACGCAATGTGGGTTTGGGATCAGGAATGTGAAGCTGCTTTTGAAGAAATAAAAACACAGTTATGTAACAGTAAAATTTTGTACCATCCTGATTTAAGTTTACCTTTTTGCATTATGGCAGATAGTAGTGATTATGGCCTAGGTGCTCACCTTTTCCAAGAAGTAAATATAAATGGGAAAATAGAACACAGGTCTATTGCTTTTGCTAGTCAAACCTTGAAAAAACATGAGAGGCAGTACACTGTTACTGAGAAAGAGCTTTTGGCCATTTACTGGGCATTTTCTAAATTCAGAAATTGTTTATTGGGAAACCAGGTAGTTGTCTACACAGACCATAAGGCATTAATTTATATTCAAGAATGTAGGTTGCATCATGGAAGGATTACCAGGTGGGCACTCTTGTTACAACAAATTAATTACTCAATAAAATATCTTAGAGGACCCGATAATGTAGTTGCTGATGCTTTATCTAGACTACCTGTGGGGGGTGACTTTGAAGATGACAGTGGGGAATGTGAAAAAGAATTCAAAATTATGTATTTAAGAGGGGTGGACAATGAACAAGAAATCAGAGACATTTGTAATGACATCCGACGGAATCAGAACCACGATGAGAACTGTAAACTGGTCAAAAGTTATTTAGGGAAATAGGGACATGAAAAAGTGGGAGATTATTACAAAATCTACAAAGGGATTCTATTCAAGAGAAACAGTGTAGATAGCGATGTATGGAAATTATGTTGGCCTGAACAGTACATCAATGTACTCATCAAGTACATTCATGAAAGTTTTGGTCATTGTGGGATTCAAAAGTGTATCCAGAAAATCCAAGAAAATGTGTACTTTAACAACATAGCCAGGAGGGTTAGAAAAATTTTAACGGGTTGTGACAGGTGCCAAAGAGTAAAAGTATCCAACCAAACTTGTCGAGGATTGATGCAAAATATCTTACCAAAAGAACAACACGAGTTTGTCGCTGTCAAATTATATGGACCATTACCGAAGACCAGAGGAGGCTATTGCAACGTTTTTGTTATGGTTGATGTTTTTTTCAAAATTCATTAAGTCATACCCTCTTCGCAAGGCAAACAGTAAGAGCATTATTTCAAAAATCAGAGGAGACTATTTTGGCAGGGTTGGAAAACCTCAGAAAATATTATCAGACAATGGGACTCAATTTACTTCTGGAGTATGGAAAGCTTTTGTTGAAGATGAAAATATAAGTCACATTCTTATTTCAGCTTATCATCTGTCAGGAAACCCTTTGGAGAGATACATGAGGGAAATTGGGCGATTCTTTAGAACCTACTGCAATACTGATCATGCTAGTTGGATTGACTATGTTGAGAAATTCGAAGATGTTGTGAACAGCCTACAGCATTAGTGTTTTCGCCGTATGAAATACAGTATAATAGCAAACCACCACATCCAATTAGTGATTTCATTGATTTTCCAGTCTGCAAACCATTAAGTACTCAAGAGAGAGAGGAAATAGTGAGAAAGACCATGAAATCTCAAGGTGATAAGAGGGAATGTAGACGTGACAAAAGATTGGAGCCTACTCAATTTAAAATTGAAGACTTGGTCCTTGTTAAAACACAAGAGAAGTCTAAAGCCATCAGTGGTGAATTAAAAAAGATTTTTGACATATACATTGGACCTTTCAAGATTCAGGACAATCCTCATCCGAATGCTTACCATCTAGTCTACCCAAATTCTTGGAGACTGTTTGACCTACAAAACGTGACCGAACTGAAATTGTATAAAAAAATGTAAAAAAGTGTTTTAGATAATAGATGTTTATAGACTTTTATATGTAATCTTACCAGGATATTTTTGTATACTTTGTTATGTTGTATTTATCTGATTCCTCAGGGGAGCATACATTCTTTGTGTGCTAAGTGTTTGGCGAGCACTAGGTCCCCTAGCTATGCAATTGTCATATTTCATGTTAGTATTCTGGCATTGCATCTTACACTTATTCTGTGATCCTGTATAATCAATTTTCTCCACCTGTCAGTCTATCCTCTCTTAGCTTTAAGAAATTATTTAGAGTAAATTTTCTTGAGTAATTAGACTTTAGAGAATTCAAATTTCTGTGTCCTTAAAAACCGGTGCACCGACTATTAAATGCTTTTGCTAATGTTTAACTGGGTTTGACCACTGTGTGCTGTATATTCATAGCGGACTGTGCTATTGCAGCCTGTGATTGCATGCAGTGTATATGGAAACCATACGGACTGTGAAGATGAGACTGAAATACAGTGTGCGGCATTGAGGTATACCGACCTTTAAGGAAGAAGGTCACTGACCTTCAAGAAAGAAGATCACCGGTCTTCAAGAAAGAAGACACCAAAGATATGTGTAAAACTTTTCTGTTTTGCAATGTAAGGACATCAACCCTTCCGTGTTTCACGTGGAAGTGCTGATGGGGGGGTTGTGTAACATTACAGGACATATTGGGACATATTGAAGTATTCGATACTGTAGACTTTTAGGGGATGTCGATACAGATATGCAAAATGTAAAGGGAAACCTTGGTGATGTTTAAATATTGTACTGTGTCAATATTAGGACATTTTGCACAGAAAGAACAAAAATAGAATTAATGTAAATATATATTAGTGTTAGTAACCTATTTTCATTCAATTTTGTAATTATATTTCATTTTGTAAAAGAAAGACTCACTGTTTGCTGTAGCTCTGATTAATTGTATAAATTATCAGTTTTGAGCTAAATTATTTCGTATAATATGGACAAGATACATTTAAAAACTCACCAGCTAAAGAGATATTCTATATTATGATCGCAAAGATACGAAAACTTGTGAAAACTGTTTCATAACCTGATTTCGAAAGACGATTTGTATCAAGAAATATTGCTAAAAAGATTTATTTACGATTTGAAACACGATTTAAATCATTTTACATATAAACAGTTGTTCTAAATCACTCAAGAAATATCCAGAATCAAATGTCAAGATATTTCTGGAAACACCGGTACAAATCTGGTGAAGGTTATCCAGAAGCTGGTAGAAAAATGTTATAAAATCTATTTGGAAATTATGCTTGTAAGAATTTATATGTACTGATCCTTTTACTTACTTTAATCTGTACTAAAATTCTGTAATGTCTAATTTAGTTTTAAGTCGTGAATTGCTATGGTATTGTAAACAAAACATTGTCAAAGACTCTGATTGTTTGGAAAGATATTAATACACCTAGGAGTTGTCAGTTGCCAGTTCGGATATGCAGTGCGGTTAGCTCGGAGATCCAGTTATTGAATCTGTGAAGTCTGTCAGTTCTGTTTGTAAATAAACGTCTGTAATGAAGAATTACTTGTTGTCGTCAATATGAACTCAAGACCTTTTGCACGAAGCACACACCTCCTAATGCAACGTTTTAACTTGGTGTTGAGGAGCTGAAATGTTATAATTTGGTGCAGAAAGTCCTGGGACGTTATAATTTGGTTGAGGAAGCTGGGATGTTATAACGTGGATCGGGAAACGCATACTTTCTGTGATCTGTACACTTGTCCATACGAGCCGTCCATCCTGATATCCGTTAATGACATTTCTCATATGAGGTGCTCAACGTGACGTTCCTCCAATGGAAATGTATCGCTCTGATCCTCAGCTTAAGAGATCACGCACTCTCCGAAATACGCTTGCTCGTAGTTGCGTCGAAGACGCGATCCTGTAGTGTCTGGGTATCATTGACCGGCGTGGCGTCGGCTGAAATGTTACAAGCAATCTGGGTTGCTCCATCCAGTGATAAACTAACACCACCCACTCCTTATGACGGAGAAATGCTGGAAGACGATTCTCATCACTTTATTAGACTCTCATTAATATACTTGATTTTCACTATTGTGCCTGATAAAAATTCCAGAGGTTGTGTGTCTTAACTTACATCACTTCAGCTGAGAGAATTCGTGGGAACCTCGGAGTTCGTTTCCCCAAGAGTTGTAGAACGTCCGAGGCACACAACAATGGGAATAAGGGAGGGACAGCCTGCTCACCGCTCAGAGCATTGAGTCCCCGGTTATAAGTCCGGCAGGGCAGCTACATTGGGGCCCGCAGGGGTCACGCGCCGTTAGGAGGAGGGTGGGATCTTTGGTGTTGCGTGCGCTACTGGCGGCTAGCAGGTCTGAGTCTCAAGACCCGGCGTTAATTCCTTAGCTTTCTGGGATTGTGACTCGCAACGTCGCGCCAAAGGTACCCAGTGCTGCCGCTAGGTGTCACACTCAGCGAGTCGGCACCAGAGACGGAGAGAGAGAGACAGAGAGAGAGAGAGAGAGAGAGAGAGAGAGAGAGGCCAACGCCGCGACTGTGCGGCAACCGGGTTTCTCTCCAAAAATGTAGCGGAACATACGAATGGATGACAGCCAAACGCAAACTCTGTTGTTGTACCTCTGACACTGAGGCAAGAACGTAAGATCAAATTGCGGAAAATGAGGTAGTAAACGAGTTTTGAAGTATTGTACGCTTACTGAATCTATAATGCACCTCCCTAGCGCTATTTACGCTAACAGTGTATACAGTTCTGTACAGACAAAGTAAAAATGTACATACATCAAAAAAGTTTCGCATCACCTCGGCTCCAAGAGCTCCGGAACCTGTACACAAAATTGGAATTGAGATCAACATGAATATCCTTTGCACCCTTTTTATTGCTAATGAAAGTCAGGCACTGCATCTTGTACCACCATACAGGGACACCTTCGGAGGTGGTGGTCAACATTGCTGTACGCACCTCTCCCTCTAATAGCCAGTAGCACGTCCTATTGCATTGATTCGTGCCTGTATTCGTAGTGGCATTTTAGCCATAAGTTCATCAAGGCACTGTTGGTCAAGATTGTCCCACTTCTCAACGGCGATTGGGCGTAGATCCCTGAGAGGGTTGGTGCGTCACGTCTTCCATAAACAGCCCTTTTCAATCTATCCCAGACATGTTCTATAGCGTTCATGTCAGGAGAAGATGCTGGCCACCCTAGTCGAGCGATGTCGTTATCCTGAAGGAAGTCATTCAAAGGATGTGCACGATGGGGGCGCGAACTGTCGTCCATGAAGACGAATGCCTCGCCAATATGCTGCCGACATGGTTGTACTATCGGTCGGAAGGTGGTATTCACGTATCGTACAGCCGTTACGGCGCCTTCCATGACCACCAGCGGCATACGTCCGCCCTCCATAATGCCATGCCAAAAGAGAAGGGAACCTCCACCTTGCTGCACTCGCTGGACAGTGTATCTTGAGGCGTTCATCCTGACCGGGTTGCCTCCAAACACGTCTCCGACGATTGTCTGGTTGAAGGCATATGCGACACTCATCGGTGGATAGAACGTGATGCCAATCCTCAGCGGTCCATTCTGCGTGTTGTTGGGCCCACCTGTACCGAGCTGCAAAATGTCGTGGTTGCAAAGATCGACTTCGCCATGGACGTCGGAAGTGAAGTTGCGCATCATGCAGCCTGTAGCGCAAAGTTTGAATCGTAACAAGACGTCCTGTGGCTGCACGAAAAGCATTATTCAACATGGTGGCGTTGCTGTCAGAGTTCCTCCGAGCCATAATCCGTAGGATACGGTCATCCACTGCAGTAGTAGTCCTTGGACGGTCTGAACGAGGCATGTCATCGACATTTCCTCTCTCTGTGTGTATCTCCTCCATACCCGAACAACATAGCTTTGGTTCACTCCGAGACGCCTGACCCCTCCCTTGTTGAGAGACCTTGTTGGCACAAAGTAACAGTGCGGACGCGATAGAATACGGTATTGACCGTCTAGGCATGGTTGAATTACAGATAAGACGAGCCGTGTACCTCCTTACTCGTGGAATGACTGGAACTGATCTGCTGTGGGATTTCCAGCTATTTTGGTGGAACGAATTATGTTTGCAGAAACAAAATAATATAGTCACATAAAACTCTCAGAGTTCATGTGATTAAAGTGAAAGAGCAAATAAATATCGTGATAAGCATCCTTCACAGAAATAGATTATAGTACTTAAAAATTTAAAAGGATAGACTGTATCTGCAGAACGATCTGCTGGTCAACTGCAAATGTGTATTGATTGCTATTTTTGTACATACTCTAGTCACTGTGAATGTCGAGTAATTCTTTTTTCTCCATTACATGGAGAAACGAACATATAAAGCGCACCAGTATTACTGATGGAACCATCTGGCAGATTATTCTAGTTCTGAGAGGACGTCTCATCGCAGCGCACTCTCTGCTGCAGAGTGATATTCTTTCTGGGAGTTTTATTAGTATTGACAAGTCATTTCACATGTCTGAATCAAATTTTAATTTATTTGATTTGACTCAAATAAAATCGTATTTTCATTAGAATATTATAATTCAGTATTTCCAGTTGACAAAAAAATACAATATTAATACAATTAAAGAAACTGCTGAAAATGAGGTTCTAACCTCGAGACTGTTTCAATATGAAACTCAAATACTTACGAATAGATTTGTATTTAAGTGAGCCGGAAAAATATCTCCCTTTTTTAGAATTAACAATTTTGAGTTTTACAAAATTGTCACGTTGTTTTAGTAAACTGATGTCTGGGCACAGATTTTCGAATTACATAAATGTACGTAAAGGAAATCGAACGGCCAGTCCACAAGCTCCTCTAGCCACATAACAACGTATATATACGCTCACAAGCGTAAAATCTATACCAGCTGCTGTCTGAGAAGGGTGAAAGCACATACAGAGCGCATAACAAATCCGGCAATAACTCACGCATTACAGTCATTTTCACGCCTTGAAGAAGAAAGTTTTTCCGAGTCTGACATCCAGTGGCACACATAGTGACGTCACGAGTCACGACACCAGGAAGCTCAGAATTTGACGCTGAGTGTCTTACCCGGTAACATCTGGAGAGAACTGACCAGTTCTTGACGAGGAGCGGCCTGCTGCTGTGTGAACCTGACCTGGTGGGGTTCCAGCGGCGTTTGCTTGGCTTGTTGGAAATTCTGAGTTGTTTATACAAGGCTCTGATTCGTCTGCTGTCATTGGACAGAAGTACATAACGTTTTAAATGACATGCTTGTTGCCATGACGGCCCAAACTGAGGAGTTGAATGTGGATGATCGAACACTCTTGGGTCGATCGTCGTAGAGGAGACTTCTCGTGCTCGATCGCTGAGGGGGGGGCGAACATTCTGGTGTTCTGCACTAGGAAGTCGTCCCGACAACTTAGCTCGGTCCACAAGTTCCATGGGGGCGCAGATCTCGTGTTGACGCACACATCTTAGTGTTGCAGGCCCTTTGCTGTTCCTTATCCGTATAAACGATTTGTGAGACAATCTGAGCAGTCGCTTAGGTTGTTTGCTGATGACGCTGTCGGTTATCGACTAATAAAGTCATCAGAAGATCAAAACACATTGCAAAGAAATAGATAAATGGCTCTGAGCACTATTGGACTTAACATCTGTGGTCATCAGTCCCCTAGAACTTAGAACTACTTAAACCTAACTATCTTAGGGACATCACACATATCCATGCCCGAGGCAGGATTCGAACCTGAGATCGTAGCGGTCACGTGGTTCCAGACTGTAGCGCCTAGAACTGCTCGGCCACACCGGCCGGCAAACAAATTGCAACGACCATAAGTAACGAAAAGTGTGAGGTCATCCACATGAGTGCTAAAAGTAATCCGTTCAACTCCCGTCACACGATAAATCAGTCAAATCTAAAGGCCATACGTTCAACTAAATACCTAGTAATTACAATTATGAACAACTTAAATTGTAAGGAACACACAGAAAATCATGTGGGGAAGGCTAACCCAACACTGCGTTTTTAGCAGGTACATCGAAAAAGTGCAAAGATGGTAGCATGTTTTGCATCAACGCGAAATAGGGGGGAGAGTGTCACTGAAATGATGGAGGATTTGTGATGGAGATTATTAAAACAAAGGCATTTTTCGTTGCGGAGCAATCTTCTCACGAAATTCCAGTCACCAGCTTTCTCCTCTGAATGCGAAAATATTTTGTTGACGCCGATCTAGATACGAAGAAACGATCACTAGGATAAAATAAGGGAAGTCAGAGCTCGTACAGCCGGTCGCTGTGGCCAACCGGTTCTAGGCGCTTCGGTCTGGAACGGCGCTTCTGCTACGGTCGCAGGTTCGAATCCTGCCGCGGGCATGGATGTGTGTGTGGTTAGGTTCGTTAATGTTTAAGTAATTCTAAGTCCAGAGGAATGATGACCTCAGATGTTAAGTCTCATAGAGCTTAGAGCCATTTGAACCATTTGAAGAGCTCGTACGAAAAAGATGTAGGTGTTTGTTATTTCCGTGCGCTATACGACATTTGGAGAATAGAGAATTTTGAAGGTGGTTCGAAGAACCCTCTGCAAGGCACTTCAACGTAATTAGCAGAGTATCGATGTAGATGTGGATGTAGATCGAGATGGCTAGTAATTGGTGAGCACATTGTAGCGGCACCAATTTGTCTGGGAGATTACCATTTTGTAGTTGTACACCACCGCAGTACCGTAAGATTACGGATACGAAGAGAGGTTCTTTTCATTTTAGTCCCGACAAGGAATCACTACATAGTAAAATTCAGATTCGTACTGTTTATTCACATTGTAATGACACATTCCGACGCCGAGACGTTCAACACCTTAAAGGCTGCGCTAAAGATCAAATTGAGAGGGATGTAGGATATAATCTCTGTAATGTTCAAATTGGATTCTCTTTTGTTTCATACTCCACGAAGGAGCTGAGAGACACTTTCGATTGTTGCCTTGTGGAGGACGGACGTAATTTCGGACTGTGCGGAAAGGCAGCCATGTTGTTAGTAATCATGATTTGTGCGACGAGCAGAGCAAGTCTTATTGTCTTGTGAATAAATAATTTTCGTAACACTTCGATACTTCTCACTATTTTTTAAAGTGACGTAGCATTGTATTTCCTTGGTTTCCACCGTCTACGTGAAGTGAACCGATGCCGACTTAGGAAGGTACACACGGTCAACAAAGAGAAGAACATCGAGGGCGACTAAAGAATTAATATTGTGGCAGAAGGACTAATTCTACGTCTAAGGTGAGAACTCTGATTAAATCAACAGTGACGTAGAATTCAAAAATGTAATTAATCGGAATGGTAAATTATATTACAGGCATATTTCACGCAGCACTGAATTTGTCCGCATTCAAGCTGGTTAATACAGCCCGTAAAAAAACAAACGCCTTTCAAAAATTCTGAAGTTACAATTCCATGTCCACAATTTTTCCTGTTTACAAAAAACCAAGAAATTTAATTTTTTTTATTTATTTCGCCTCAACATCGTGGAGGGAATGTGCAGCATGAACACATTATCCTTCCCTGGACATTATGCTTTTGCTGATTGTCAGTATTAGTCTAACATGATAGACAGTTAGTCTATTGGTTTTCTTGTGTACGAAGAAGACTTTTTGCAATAAATCACCAGTTCATTTTTTACTTGAATTTCATTTAAAGAATTTAGTGTTCCTTCCATTCGATTTGCATTATTAATTGTTTTTAAAATACAGTTATTAAGTAATTTTATACAAATTGTTCACCCTAGGACCTCATGTAAGGGCCAAATATCAAGTAGCATATTTCCATTGTATTATGTATATCAAAACTGTATCTAAAGGGATTTGTCAGAGTCTAAATAGTCTCCGACTCTGGTAACGATTTCTAATTTCACATACATGTGGTACTGCAAGACTAACGCCTTGAACTGTTCCCATAACCAAAACTACAGGGGACCGAAGTCGAGGGAACAGGGGACGAAGGTGTGCCCCCTCCGCCCCAACCATTCCAAAAGACATGAAGCGTCAGCATCCGATATTCACACACATTGCAGATGAAATGTGACATAATGCATAAACCACATCGGTAGTCTTTACTGATGTGGTACCTCCTCAGACAAGGTAAGCAAAATGTTAACAAGAAGTTGACGATAATGAGCTCCATTAAATGTTTGGAGTAGGATATATGGCCCTAGTAACTTATCACCAAGAATGTCTATCCATTAGTTGACGGAGAAATGAGGTTGATGTACTCTTTGTACACCAGCATAGGGGTTTTCATAAGCCCACACGTGCTGAGTATGGAAGTTCACAGCACGACCCTTTGTGAACCGCAAAGGATCAGAGAAATAAATTCTTCGTCGAAAACAGTGGACCTGCAGCACGCTTCTGTATGGGCCAATGACACAACTATGATAGGCTATCGTGGTCCTCTGGCATTAGTGCCTCGATGTGTTGAAGGTGTTACGGATACAGCAATAGCTCAAGCAGTACCAGCCGAACAACAGGATGACTTATGCCTTCTGTTGGTGTCAATCGCCAAATCCCCACACTGCTGTTGCACGTCTTTCGTCCAGCAAATCTGGTATGTCCCCCTGCATCTGAGGTGTGTGAACTGACTCATTCGGTCCACCATTCGTCTTTTGGAAGCTAGAAAATCCGTGTCCTTAAGAAGCCGAAAACTTTGGGTCAACAACTTATCGCATGGTACTCTGCAACGTGGGTATTTTTCTGCGTAGTGGGAACGTGCTTACGGCCTATTTCCAATTGCTAACCCATAGGAGATAATTATATCCGTCATGTCACTTTATGAGTAGTAAGCTTCCATTGTTAACAAGCAGAAGAGAAATGGAAAATTTACCAACCTATTCGTGCACAGTGCAGTACAAATATCACAGTGACAGTAAACATTGCGATATGACTTACAGGGACTAGATGTTTGTCTGTGAAAGCATGTAATATAGAATAACGTGATGCAATTCTGAAATGTACTTAAATGCCATACTCCGAATAAATAAATGCGATACATACCCATAGTTGCAAGCAATTTACTACAAAATAACACACACTAACAACGCTAAAACTATAGTACATGCAACACAACTGCCTGTAGATTACCCAGTGCTCAGACTTGTGTACACTGGAGTACGTCAATACGGAAAGACACGTACAGTAGTGAACGCTATTGACGGATCATGGGTTGGGGTTCGGTTGTTTGGGGAAGGAGAGCTGACAGTGAGGTCATCGGTCTCATCGCATTAGGGAAGAACGGGGAAGAAAGTCGGCCGTGCCCTTTCAAAGGAACCATCCCGGCATTTGCCTGGAGTGATTTAGGGAAACCACGGAAAACCTAAATCAGGATGGACGGACGCGGGATTGAACCGTCGTCCTCCCGAATGCGAGTCCAGTGTGCAAGCCACTGCGTCACCTCGCTCGGTTCACGGATCATGGGGGCAGCACCTGTGGCCATACGTCACTTGTTTATTTAATATCTACCTTGCGTGTCAGGCGGACATATTCACACCCGAACGTCTTCAGCCACTATGGACAAGTGTAGAGATCTCACAAAGTATGCATTTCCAGACCCACGTTCAAGGTATTTTTTTTCTTGTTCTTGTGGTTGGTATCACCTATCAAAATATTTGCCACTATTTCTCCAATATCCTGTGTAGGTATTCCACCCAAGAGTCTTCAGGCGCATTTGCTCTGGTGTTCCGACAGATATTTTCGATTTCGTGTTTGGAATGTGTAGGTGGAGTCAGTCGAAATTAATACTGTTCATTACGCCTGTCATGATGTGCCACTGTCGCCGCAAAGCGTCGGTTTGTTCCCCGTTAAAAAAAATAATATATTTTCAAAGCGGAATTTCACGTACCCATTCGGATGGACGGGCCACAAACTAGTCTACAACGTCATTCGCTTCATCCATTTGTATTAACAGGAGCGGGAAAACTCTAAGAATAACCGATACTCTAACAGCGACAACAAGGCCCTGGCCCAAATTGATAGCTACCGCCACTCTCCGTTTTCCAGTTTTCCTGCTAATACGTATCGCTAAAACGAATACCAAGCTGGACTAATCTCGGGCCGCTCTAACGAATGAGAATGTAAAATTCCGCTTCAAACAGCATTTCGCGTGTAACGGAAACAAACCGAAGCTTTCCGTCGACGTGATGACCATTACACGTTTGGACTGACTGCATCTACACACTTAAAATATCTACTGAAAAACCAGAAGAAATGTGCCTGAAGACTTTTAAGAGAGACATCCGGTACATTTATACACTGAAGTAGCAAAAGTCACGGAGCACGTCGTAGCATCGTGTCGGACCTCGTTTCACCCAGTACAGAGCATCATCTCCGTGTGGCGTGTACTCAAAAAGTCGACAGAAGTCCCTTGCAGAAATATTGCACGCTGCCTCTGTAGCCACACATAATTACGAAACGCTGCCTCACCTGTAATCGAACACAGGCAGATGCAGCTCAAGTGCGTTCTGGGTACTGATACTCTAATAGAGGTGGTGATATCTGGCATAAAAGCTGAAACCTTACTGCCTGCAGCCTCCTGTAACAAATCGTCCCGTGTGCTGGATTTTTTCACGTGTAGAACATTCGCACTTACCTTGCTCAGAGATCCGTCCTGTTCCGCACCATTCTGTCGCGAGAGTTCCCGCCACTCATTGTCGTTAAGTGGATTATGTTGTGGATCAGCGGGTTCGATTTTCTCCAACTGTGGTGGTCCCGCCAAGGCATTCCTATTCTGCTCACGGTCCCCTCATGAGCAGTCTCTGCTTTCGTGGTGTAACGTTTTCTGGCAGCACGCATCCAAAGTGAAAGTTAAAAGAACATTTCGATGTATAATGTTCATTGCAACAAATAATTTATATGTGTTTCTGTTAATTGTATTTCAAAAGGACATTTAAAAGATAATTATGAATTTTGCTATTATAAATGATTATTCAAAGACTGTTAAATACTATCTGTGGCGGAGGATGTGAAAATCGCTACAGAAGAAAGGATATGTTATCAAAAACGACAAAGACTGTACAAAAATTAGGTAAGATATAAATTGGCAATATATTGTAGTAGAATCGCTTGCCTTCTGCACAGACTGAATGGGAGAGGAACCCGTAACGTTGCATTAGGCTCTTACGTAGTCTTCATTTGTCATAAGTCGATGATCGACGCCATTTGTAGCTGGGATTGTAAACGGTGTGTAAAGATTTTAATTGTTTCTGTTAAAATATATTTATCTAATAAAATCTGTTTGTCACAATTACTGCAAAGTTCGCACCGGACATTACCCATTTTATTTTAGAATTTCCAGCATTTTATTGTATATCGCTGGCAGTACGGAGCTGCACCGTGAGCGAGCATTCTGGAACAGCGGCAGATTAAAATATACCATCGCAATAACGACCACATCCTAAAAAGGGTACAGGTAGAGGTGAACGAAAATAAAAACGTGTTTCTTTTCACAGCATTCCATAGGCAGAATACAAAGAGATAGTAGATTTTATCTTGTGCATTCACAGGTGGATACAAGCTGCAGCTCTTTTAAATTTTCATTCAAAAAGTGATAAATTCTGAACATAACGTGAAGTGTATTTAAAAGTGGATAATTCTTCAGGAGAGCTTAGAAATATAAAAAAGAATTCATAAAGTAAAGATAGTCTTACGCTTCAAAGCTAGTCGGGCTATATCCAGTAAACCAAAATCCAGTGCAACGTGAAAATCTTTGCTAAGTTCGATGAAAAATCATATTTTCATTCTTGTACAAACAGCTGTAGTCCTTGAATAAAAATATAACTTGAACATTATTTTGGGAACATTCAAAGAAATTCGTTTTTATTAATCTGCAATAGAATATTTCATATGTAAAGTAATAATCATAGATGAAAAATTTATTGCAACCTTTGAAACCTCCCTTTAGAAAAATTTATGAATGATTGTGCTGATAATCTCCTTTATGTTATTTGATTTTCAAACAGCTGAGCAAAACTCAACGTACTCAGACATTTCTCTTTACTTACTCTGATCATCACTAAACGGACTCACAATATTTTAGCGCAACGCAATCTGACTTATATAATCCCCACAAAAGAATGGCCCCGACTAACAATAACCTATACCTTTCACGAATCACTGACCTCATAAAAATCTTCGTTACTCGAACTACTGCAATATAGCGAGCGCCAGTACTGCCAGCTACATAAAAGATTCTAACTATTGAAGGCACTAACTAGAAATCCAGTCCTACAAATTTACTCTGATGGACACACGTCCAGATCATCCGCTCTCAAAACTCTGTCATCTCTCTCCCCACATCCAACACTGCTGGCGGCTCACCTCCAACTGCGCTACGCTAAGGGCTGTTCACATCCAACTGCCCAACACTACAATAGAGAATATTTCAACAATGCCAACCAGCCACAGACTGCACACAGCACAATCAGTGATTTTCATACAGAGTGCTATGTGGCGTTACCAACATAAAAACCTAAACAGCCTACTTACACCTTTCATTTCTCATGTCCATCCATGTATATGTTAAGTTTAATCTCAACGGTTTCCCAATCAAATTAAACGCAGAAAACAAAGTTTAAAACCAAACGGTCAGCTCCCGAATAATTAAATAGACAGAAAGGCCTTAAAGTGGTTTCTGATCCCACTGCTTCCAGGGTTTTGTGATTGCGTTCGCGTGTCTCTTCATTCCTGTACTGATTTTCCCTATCTTTTTCTATTCCCCAGTTGTTCCCAAATCACCGCCACCCGTTATTGCTATCACCACTCAGCTGATTCCAGCCCCGTAATCGAACTCACTACGACCGCCCGTTGTTGTCGCTACTACATCTACATTTATACTGCGCAAGCCACCCAACGGTGTGAGGCGGAGGGCACTTTACGTGCCACTCTCATTACCTCCCTTTTCTGTTCCAGTCGCGTATGGTTCGCAGGAAGAACGATTGCCGGAAAGCCTCCGTGCGCGATCGAATCTCTCTAATTTTACATTCGTGATCTCCTCGGGAGGTATAAGCGGGGGGAAGCAATATATTCGATACCTCATCCAGAAACGCACCCTCTCAAAACCTGGACAGCAAGCTACACAGTGATGCACAGCGCCTCTCTTGTAGAGTCTGCCACTTGAGTTTGCTAAACATCTCCGTAACGCTATCACGCTTAATAACCCTGTGACGAAACGCGCCGCTCTTCTTCGGATCTTCTCTATCTCCTCCGTCAACCCAATCTGGCACGGATCCCACACTGATGAGCAATATTCAAATATAGGTCGAACGAGTGTTTTGTAAGCCACCTCCTTTGTTGATGGACTACATTTTCTAAGGACTCTCCCAATGAATCTCAACCTGGTGACCGCCTTACCAAAAATTAATTTTATATGATCATTCCACTTCAAATCGTTCCGCACGCACACTCCCAGATATTTTACAGACAGAAATGCATAAAAATGGTTTTTCATCCCACTGCTTCCAGGGTTCTCGTGACCGCGTACGTGTGCCCCTTCATTCCTGTACTGATTTACCCTACGTTTTTCTATTCCCCAGTTCTTCCCAAAGGAACTAGGGTGGCCGCGTACGGTCAGTCACTCTGGTCTAGGTTTTCGACTGCGCCCGCAACTGGAATCGTGCGTTTGCGCACCGCGTGACTAGATCGTATACTTAGACACATAGTCCCCCAAATCGTACTCGAACTCTTATTGCGCCGCTTTAAATGCTTCCACATCACCCTTTCATTTTGCAAAAAGATGAGGTATCAGTCCCCTATAACTTAGAACTACTTAAACCTAACTAACCAAATGACATCACACTGAAGCGCCTAGAACCTCATGGCCACACCGGCCGGCTGCATTTGGCAGCTGGGATGATGTGACACATGTGGGTTGGCATTATAGTCAGGCAGATACTGATCAGCTCTGCTGCTCCGAACGTATAAAATAAAAATTGATTAGCCTGTACCATGTGTTCGAGCAAACGGGCGGCGCTCGTAAATCCAGAATATTTAAGGAAGAGTATTACGATAGTGTTGTGTGGGCTCGTGCAGCCTCCGACTAGTAGGCTGAAAGGAATGTGTGTGAGTGAATTCCTAAAGTACCAAACTGCTGAGATCATCACTTACAATAACCCCACCTAAGAACAACACACAACCCATGCAAGAGGCAGGACTCGAACCTCCGGCAGGAAGGGCTCTCAATCCGTGACATGGCGCCTCAAACCTCGTGGCTACTCCGCCCTGCGCTGAAAGGAAAGCCTTCCGAAATTCCCTTACTGTCTCACAACGCCGCTATCTGGTCCTCATT
Organism: Schistocerca gregaria; assembly: GCF_023897955.1. NCBI lineage: Eukaryota > Metazoa > Arthropoda > Insecta > Orthoptera > Acrididae > Schistocerca > Schistocerca gregaria. Next base: position 1,996,465 of record NW_026061803.1, on the reverse strand, counting down.
GGCATGGCAGGTTCCCCTGCTAAGAAACAACGCACGAATTCAGTTGTGTGTGCTGGGCCACACTGGGGAAAGCACAAATTCGAACAGTTCCGACCAGGCATAGGGTGAATTCAGTTAACCGAGTTCAGGAACAACTCAAACTCACGTAGTGAAAGGAAATGCTTAAAACAGAAGCTTTGCTTTTCTCTCGCGAAGGTCTGTCCTCCGCCGCGAGAACCTCCCGCAACATTGCTTTCCCTGTAATTGCACTTATCCTCGCGTTCCGAGTCCCTCTTTGCAATTTATTCCCTGAGGCTCCAACTCCATCAGCCCCTATACATCTACATTTACATGGATACTCTGCAAATTATATTTAAGTGGCTGGCAGAGGGTTCATCGAACACCGCGCGACCGTTACGGTTGCAGGTTCGAATCCTGCCTCGGGCATGGATGTGTGCTATGTCCTTAGGTTAGTTAGGTTTAAGTAGTTCTAAGTTCTAGGGGACTGATGACCTCAGATGTTGAGTCCCATAGTGCTCAGAGCCATTTGAGCCATTTCGTCGAACAACCTTCACAATTCCCTATTATTCCAATCTCGTATAGAGCGCAGAAGAAACTAACATATATATCTTTCAATGCTAGGTCTGGTTTCCCTTATTTTATTATGCTGGTCGTTTCTTCCTATGTTGGTCTCCGTCAGCAGAATGTTTTAGCATTCGGAGGAGAACGTTGGTGATTGAAATTTCGTAGGAAGCTTCCTCTGCAACGAAAAACGCCTTTGTTTTAATGATCTCCATCCCAAAGCCTCCAACATTTCAGTGACACTCTCTCCCCTATATCGTGATAATACACTTTTTCGATGCGCCCCGTCAGTCCTATGTGGTAAGGATCCCACACCGCACAGCAGTATTCTAAAAGATAACGGACAAGCATAGTGTAGGCAGTCTCCTTAGCAAATGTATTACACTTCCTAAGTCTCCTGCCAGTAAAATGCAGTCTTGGGTTAGCCTTCCCCAGAACATACTCTGTGTGTTACTTACAATTTAAGTTGTTCGTAATAATAATTCCTAGGTATTTACGGCCTTTAGATTTTTCTGATTTATCGTGTAACCGAAGTTTAACGGATTACGTTTAGCACTCATGTGGATTACCTCACACTTTCCGTTATTTAGGGTCGATTGCCAATTTTCGCACCATCCAGATACCTTTTCTAAATGGCTTTGCAATTTGTTTTGATCTTCTGATGACTTTATTAGCCGATAAACGACAGTGTCATCTGCAAACAATCAAAGACGGATGCTCAGATTGTCTCCCAACTCGTTTATAGAGATGAGGAACAGCAAAGGACCCTAGAGAACGCCAGGAATCACTTCTGTTTTACTCGATGACTTGCACCACCAAACTCTGATAGGAACCTAATTGGTATACACTCTGGGCCAGAAGACTTGCCTTTATTAAGTAATTCATGGTTCTTCACTACTCCAAGGATATCTACTTCGACGTTACTCATGTTGGCACCTGATCTTGTTTCGAATTCTTGAATATTTACTTCGTGTTCCTTTGTGAAGGCATTTCGGATAACTATGTTTAGTAGCTCTGTTTTGGCAGCACTGTCTTCGATAGTATCTCCATTGCTATTGCGCAGAGAAGGCATTGATTGTGTCCTGCTGCTAGCATACTTCACATACGAACAGAATCTGTCTGAATTTTCTGCCAGGTTTGGAGATAAAGTTTCGTTGTGAAAACTATTATAAGCATGTCGCATTGAAGTCAGCGCTAAATTTCGAGTCTCTTTAAAAGATCGCCAATGTTGGAGATTTTGTTTCCGTTTAAATTTGGCATGTTTGTTTCGTTGTTTCTGCAACAGTGTTTTGACGCGTTTGGCGTACCAATGAGGATGAACTGCGTCGTTTGTTAATTTATTTGGTGTAAATCTCCGAATTGCCGCCGATACTATTTCTTTGCATTCAAGTCACATCTGGTCTGCAGTGACATTATTAATGTGGAAGGAGTGGAGGAAGGTGTTATGTGAATTTTTATGTGCTTTTTTGAACAGGTATATATTTCGTTTATTTGTGGAGGACTTGGGGATCTGGGTACGTTCAATAATACCAGTATACGTTTTAATCCTCGTTACTAGTTCAGGATTATTCCTTGTTAACAGGTAAAGCGCGGTTTTCACAACCTTTTACTATTCATGAAGTAACTGCTCGAAATAGTTGTCGGAGAAAGCGTTTAGCAAAATTTCGGATGATGTTTTATGCGTACCTCCGGAATTAAACATGTATTTTCACTAACATATCGAGGATAGATTAAAGGCACCACGAACTATATTTGTATGAGTCGGGTACGCGTTTGAAATTAAACTCAACTCGTCTTTGAAACTTTCAGCTACTGTATCATCTAAATTGGGAGGTCGGTAAAAGGATCCAGTTATTATTTGATTCCGGTTGCCAAGAATGTCCTCTGTGCATACTAATTCGCAGGAACTGTCTACTTCAATTTCGGGACAACCTGCTTTGAGGTGAGCCACACGTTTCTTCAAGTCACGAGCTACGTATCGTCCCCTCTGGACCAAACCTGGGTGTTGCTCACAGTAGCCGGCAGTCTGTTGCTTTATCGCCACCGCCTGCGGCCGAACTGGTGCTCACTGTCTCTGCGACGTTAACTCCCGGCTCTCGGCAGCTCTTAGGAACAGGAACTCGGGCGCAGCAAAAGACAGAGTACGTATCGCGCTGATTCTCTGCTCTGCCTGACCCTTCGTGGCTTCCAAACGCCCGGCAGCCGCTCTCTCAGCTCGGGACAGTAGCTCTACGCGTTCACTTTGGGCAGCCACGAACGTCGCCATAACCCTGCTCTCCTGTTCTTCGAGCACTCTGTTTAGCGGCAACTGCTCGCTTTCAGCTTCACAGACGCTTCTCGACGACCCTCGACGTTTTCGCTAACTCGATCACTATTTCATCCCGTAGCATCTTCTAAAGTCATTCGCTTTACTTTCCACGTTCCGTTCGAGCTTAAGATTCGCAGCTTCTAAGTCATCAAATAGCTTTTCATTCACTTTCCTCGGCTCATTAAATTTCTCTTCAGTCCCTTCGTGAGTTCACCAACCGGCACAGAGGTTGTTTGAGCATAGTGGAAAAAAAATTTGCATGCAGTTAATGCAATACTAAATCTAACCATAGTACATAACATCGTTAAATGAACCTGTATAATTAATCAATGGATTGTGAATTTGGCACATTAGTTCTACTCATTCCTCTCTCTGGGTACTTCGTTATCACTGTCTTTTTGTGCAGCATATAAAAATCAGGCTAATATTTCAAAGAAAGAAGCAGTTAAGAGCATCGAGTTGCAAGTCTGGCAGCTATTTGGTGCGTTCTGAAGTAGTTAGAGGACACACGATTTGAGTTTTCATGAAAACACATTTATTCAAAAATAGCCACAAAGAATTATGGGTGGACATTCTGTAGATATACTTTAGTTGTGCCTGAACACGAAATAAACTAATCTGGATCTGGCAAGAAGAAATTACATAGCGCAATTTAACTATGCATACGTGAGGGAAAAGAGAGGGAAAGGGAACAGAAACATATGACTTCAGTTATCCAATCAAGCTCACACGAAAACGACGAAATTCAGAGGAACATTACCTGCATTGCGTGCATGCACTAACATCAAAGGGGTTTACACCGATTGAAACATCTTGTTACAGCAAATACACCACCTGAGAATTCACGCAAGCATCATGGAAAGAAGTCACCTGAGTTGCACATCCAACTGTTTCAAACAGATGTGAGTGAAAATCGCTAAATGTATAAATCAATGAGAGTACACCACTGTAAGAACGAATAGATCATGAATCACACCGAATCATAATAAAACCATCAAGGCGGAAGGCCCCAATGATTCGAGAAACATATGGCCCCCATTAAACAAAGGCAGCTGCTACACGTTCCCACAAAACACGGAAATGCAGTAACGCAAATATTCACCCATCACTTATCAGTTAAAAATAACACGGACCAACTATTGAGATTCAGTAATAGAGCGCAACGCTCACAGAATAAAGGACAACTCGAGATCACAGCAGAAAAATAGAACATGTGATAAACTACAATACATAAAAAGAAATATCGCACATACACGAAAACACAAGTTCTGTCATATTCACAAAGCTTAAAAGCACATTAACTCAGGCTAACCATATCCCGTAGAGCGCATTGACACCACAATAGTAGAAAGGAACAAAGCAAACTCCGGACACTGACAAAATCATAGACTCAAGGCATTGCCTATCAAGAGCAATATAAAGCAAGAAGTAATCGAAACACTTCATTCAGGCCAAGAGCTTTTCCGAACGGCTTCACGCATGAAGACCGCGTTTGAAGCTACGACCTATCTCATCCACTGGCAGGAGAGGCTCACTTAAGAGCACAGCTACATCCACCGAGTTCAGTACGGAACCGCGCGACTGCTACGGTTGCAGGTTCGAATCCTGCCTCGGAACATGGATGTGTGTGATGTCCTTAGTGGGTTTAGTTAGGTTTAAGTAGTTCTAAGTTCTTGGGGACTGATGACCTCAGATGTTACGTCCCATAGCGCTCAGAGCCATACATCCACCGACAGCCACCGCTCGGCTCGGAGCGCATGGAAAGCCCACACGGGAAACGGACAATACCAACTTGACAACCACGAAGCTGTCGAACAGCACCGATAGACCTCTTTGCCCACGTAAGAGGTACAAATTGGTTATCCTGTGCTTCTAGCAGACGAAAAGCAGCTCAAGTACCAAAACCCAAGACAAACCTGAAAAGACACATAAAAAGACCTGGTCTACACATCTGTCTCGCGTGTGTCTATGGGGCTAGATTGCACATGGAATATTAATGGATCACTTAAAGTACTGACATACTGATGCGCAGAACGAGTTGCTTGCACTTAACGTCAGATTATCACTGAAACTTCTCAGTCCTTCTGGGAGGGTTAGTAGAACCAACTGCAGACAAACAGAATCAAACAGGGCAACAGTCTTATAAAGCGACTCTACACAGACATTTCAACATATCATAAACACACTAATTATAATCCTTCATGCAGTGATTTTTGCGTTTTCTCCTGTGGAGTTACGGGGTACTTTTATTGATATGAGCGTCCACTGTCTACATCTATATCTCCATGGGTAGACTGCAAATCACACTTAAGTGCCTGGCAGAGGGTTTATCGAACCACCTTCACAATAATTCTCTATTATTCCAATCTCGAACAGCGTGGTGGAATAACTAACACGTATATCTGTCAGTGCGTGCTCTTATTTCCCTTATTTTATTATGATGATCGTTTCTCCCTATGTAGGTCAGCGTTAACAAAATATTTTCACGTTCGGAGAAGAAAGTTAATGACTGAAATTCCGTGAGAAGATTCCGCCGCAACGAAAAACGCCTTCGTTTTGATGACGTCCTCCCCTAACTGTGTATCATGCAGTGACACTCTCTCCCCTATTCTATATTAATACAAAACGAGCAGCGCTTCTTTGAAGTTTCTCGATGTACTCCGTTAATTCCATCTGGTAACAATCCCACACCGCGCAGCAGTACTTCGAAAGGAGACGGACAAGCACAGTGTAGCTAGACTCATCAGTAGATCTGTTACATATTCTAACTGTTCCGCCAAACAAACGCAGTCTTTGGTTTGTCTTCCCCGCATCATTTTCTCTCTCTTCTTTCCACTTAAGTAGTTCGTAACTGTAATTTTTAGGTATTAATTTAAAATTACGGCTTTTAGATTTGATTTATCGTGTAGCCGATGTTTAACGGATTCCTAGTAGCACTCTTGCGGATAACCCCACACTTTTCTTAACTTTGCGCTAATTGCCAACTGCCAACTTTCGAACCATACAGATATCTTTACTAAATCGTTTTGCAACCGATTTCGATCTTCTAATGACTTTACTAGACATTACCTACAAACAGTGATCGTAGATGGCAACTACTCATGATCGCAACAGAGTTTCACTGGACACGGGGAGAAGAACATTTTTCCATAACACATCCGTCAGTAGTTCTCTTTGATGAACAGGATGTGCTTCACTTCAGCAACTGCTTCATTTCTGCACTACAATAGGGTGTCTCACGGAGACCTAGGAGCTATAAAGAGCTTGGAAAATCTCTGTCGGCTAGTCTCATAGTCTTTAAACCGGAGATGCTTATTTTGCTGTAATTGGTTTTGTGGAACCGAGAATTCATTGAGATCTTCTCTTGCAATGCTGCGTGGTGATTGCCCTTTAATCGCCTTAATGAGATCAGGTCTTATTGCCAAAGGTAATTCAAACTGAGTTCGAGGATGTTATAAATGCATAAGATCCAAAGATAATGAGATGTAGATTGTTTACATAGGAAAGTATCACTTTGCTTATGTCACCGAGAAATACTGGCAATGAGTGTTGTGTATAGAGTGACTAACTTATACTTCTCCACAGTACTGCTTGTGAGTCAGGTAGATCTGTGGTACATCTACATCTACATCTACATCTACATGACTACTCTGCAATTCACATTTAAGTGCTTGGCAGAGGGTTCATCGAACCACAATCATACTATCTCTCTACTATTCCACTCGCGAACAGCGAGCGGGAAACACCTAAACCTTTCTGTTCGAGCTCTGATTTCTCTTATTTTATTTTGATGATCATTCCTACCTATGTAGGTTGGGCTCAACAAAATATTTTCGCATTCGGAAGAGAAAGTTGTTGACTGAAATTTCGTAAAAAGGTCTCGCCGCGACGAAAAACGTCTGTGCTGTAATGACTTCCATCCCAACTCGTGTATCATATCTGCCACACTCTCTCCCCTATAACGTGATAATACAAAACGAGCTGCCCTTTTTTGCACCCTTTCGATGTCCTCCGTCAATCCCACCTGGTAAGGATCCCACACCGCGCAGCAATATTCTAACAGAGGACGAACGAGTGTAGTGTAAGCTGTCTCTTTAGTGGACTTGTTGCATCTTCTAAGTGTCCTGCCAATGAAACGCAACCTTTGGCTCGCCTTCCGACAATATTATCTATGTGGTCCTTCCAACTGAAGTTGTTCGTAATTTTAACACCCAGGTACTTAGTTGAATTGACAGCCTTGAGAATTGTACTATTTATCGAGTAATCGAATTCCAACGGATTTCTTTTGGAACTCATGTGGATCATCTCACACTTTTCGTTATTTAGCGTCAACTGCGACCTGACACACCATACAGCAATCTTTTCTAAATCGCTTTGCAACTGATACTGGTCTTCGGATGACCTTACTAGACGGTAAATTACAGCATCATCTGCGAACAGTCTAAGAGGACTGCTCAGATTGTCACCCAGGTCATTTATATAGATCAGGAACAGTAGAGGTCCCAGGACGCTTCCCTGGGGAACACCTGATATCACTTCAGTTTTACTCGATGATTTGCCGTCTATTACTAAGAACTGCGACCTTCCTGACAGGAAATCACGAATCCAGTCGCACAACTGAGACGATACCCCATAGCTCCGCAGCTTGATTAGAAGTCGCTTGTGAGGAACGGTGTCAAAAGCTTTCCGGAAATCTAGAAATACGGAATCAACTTGAGATCCCCTGTCGATAGCGGCCATTACTTCGTGCGAATAAAGAGCTAGCTGCGTTGCACAAGAGCGATGTTTTCTGAAGCCATGCTGATTACGTGTCAATAGATCGTTCCCTTCGAGGTGATTCATAATGTTTGAATACAATATATGCTCCAAAACCCTACTGCAAACCGACGTCAATGATATAGGTCTGTAGTTAAATGGATTACTGCTACTACCCTTCTTGAACACTGGTGCGACCTGCGCAATTTTCCAATCTGTAGGTACAGATCTATCGGTGAGCGAGCGGTTGTATATGAGTGCTAAGTAGGGAGCTATAGTATCAGCGTAATCTGAAAGGAACCTAATCGGTATACAATCTGGACCTGAAGACTTGCCCGTATCAAGCGATTTGAGTAGCTTTGCAACCCCTTAAGTATCTACTTCTAAGAGACTCATGCTAGCAGATGTTCGTGTTTCAAATTCTGGAATACCCCATTCGTCTTCCTTGGTGAAGGAAGATCGGAAAACTGCGTTCAATAACTCCGCTTTAGCGGCACAGTCGTCGATAACAGTACCATCGGCACTGCGCAGCGAAGGTATTGACTGCGTCTTGCGGCTTGTGTACTTTACATACGACCAGAATTTCTTCGGATTTTCTACCAAATTTCGAGACAAAGTTTCGTTGTGGAACCTATTAAAGGCTTCTCGCATCGAAGTACGTGCCAAATTTCGAGCGTCTGTAAATATTAGCCCATCTTCGGGATTTCGCGTTCTTCTGAACTTCGCATGCTTTTTCCATTGCCTCTGCAACAGCGTTCGGACCTTTTTTGTGTACCACGGGGGATCCGTTCCATCTCTTACCAATTTATGAGGTATAAATATCTCAATTGCTGTTGCTACTATATCTTTGAATATGAGCCACATCTCGTCTACATTCGCATAGTCAGTTCGGAAGGAATGGAAATTGTCTGTTAGGAAGGCTTCTAGTGGCACTTTATCCGCTTTTTTAAATAAAATTATTTTGCGTTTGTTTCTGATGGATTTGGAAGAAATGGTATTGAGCCTAGCTACAATGACCTTGTGATCACTAATCCCTGTATCAGTCATGATGTTCTCTATCAGCTCTGGATTGTTTGTGGCTAAGAGGTCAAGTGTGTTTTCGCAACCATTTACAATTCGCGTGGGTTCGTCGACTAACTGCTCGAAATAATTTTCGGAGAAAGCATTTAGGACAATCTCGGCAGACGTTTTCTGCCTACCACCGGTTTTGAACAAGTATTTTTGCCAACATACCAACTATAACCGTATGAGTCGGGTATTTATTTGTTACGAGACTCAAACTTTCTCTCAACTGTTCCGCAACTGTATCATCGGAGTCTGGGGGTCGGTAGAAGGAGCCAGTTATTAACTTAATTCGGCTGTTATGTATAACCTCCACAGACACCAATTCGCACGGAGTATCTACTTCGACTTCACTACAAGATAAACCACTACTGACAGACACAAACAGTCCACCACCAATTCTGCCTGATCTATCTTTCCTGAACACCGTCTGAGACTTCGTAAAAATTTCTGCGGAACTTATTTCAGGCTTTAGCCAGCTTTCTGTACCTATAACGATATCAGCTTCTCTGCTTTCTATTAGCGCTTGAAGCTCAGGGACTTTTCCAGCGCAACTACAACAATTTACAACGATAATTCCGACTGTTCCTTGATCCAAGCAAGTCCTGTATTTGCCAAGCACCCTTTGGCATTGCAGCCCATCCCGCACTTTCCCGAGACCATCTAACCTAAAAAACCGCCCAGTCCACGCCACACAGCCTCTGCTACCCATGTAGCCGCCAGATGAGTGTAGTGAACTCCTGACCTATTCAGCGGAACCCGAAACCCCACCAACCTATGGCGCAAGTCAAGGAATCTGCAGCCAATACGGTCGCCAAACCATCTGAGCCTCTGATTCAGACCCTCCACCCGGCTCTGCACCAAAGGTCCGCAGTCGTTTCTGTCAACGATGATGCAGATGGTGAGCTCTGCCTTCATCTCGTAAGCAAGACCGGCAGCATTCACCAAATCAGATAGCCGCTGGAATCCAGAGAGAATTTCCTCAGATCCAGAGCGACACACGTCATTAGTGCCGACATGTGCCACCACCTGCAGCTGGCTGCACCCTGTGCTCTTCATGGCATCCGGAAGGACCCTTTCCACATCAGGAATGACTCCTCCCGGAATGCACACGGAGTGCACACTGGATTTCTTCCCCTCCTTAGCCGCCGTATCCCTAAGGGGCCCCGTTACGCGCCTAACATTGGAGCTCCCAACTACCAGTAAGCCCACCCTCTGCGATTGCCTGGACCTTGAAGGCTGACAATGATCCTCTGAAATAGGGCAGGCAGCTGCATCTGGCTCAGCCAGAGACAGTGCCTGAAACCGGTTTGTCAGACACACCGGGGAGGCTTTCTGATCAGCCTCCAGGGACGCCTTTCGCTGCCTGCCAGGCCTTGGAACGACCTCCCAATCAACCACAGGCGAGGGCTCAGCCCCACTGCGGGCAGCAACCGGGGCAACCACAGCGGCAGACCAATAACTTAGGTTATCTGAACATGAGAGAAACTACAGATTAAGAAAGAAAGGTTAAACCTTTGCTAATTATCTGATAACAGAAAACTAATCGCTCAAATTATGTTGATTGTAAGATTTTACATTCTGTAAAGAATATCAAAAGGATGATCCACCTGGAAATACTTGAAATGACTAAACATATGACTCAGAATGCCATGTTAGTATTAAATGACAAAACTCAGTTTCCTTGGGTCTCTGAGTGGAGGGCCATCCTGCAGGTGATGTGCTGTTCATTAGGTAGGTTTGTTGCAGATACTGCTCACCTCTCCAGAGGCATATTTTGTAGTGCTGTTGTACAAACACAGTAGCTTTGATTGGAAGCATCAAAATATCGCTATGACATCACACAATCTGACGATGTATTTGGTATTTATGTATCACAGTGTAGTATTTGTTATACATAGAATATCTTTGGTTAGAAATTCTTTATTATGTATTAGACGAGACGTCACTATTTCTACCAATTTCTTCATTTCTAACACTATGACGTAACACACACACTAGTAATGGAGTGGTGGCTTAGCAGTGATCCGTAAATCGGAACCACGCTGGACTGTGATTGGCAGATAGAGTCACAATGGCGACGTGACGCCGGGAAAAGTGTGGTGGAAAATACGTAAAATTGTGGAAAATCTGGTAGCAATAAGAAAAAGAAAGAAAAATACATAAAACTGAGGAATACACAAAAAAATATGAAAATGGGTGAAAACTACAAAAAAATATGGAATAATGAGAGTACTTCCTGGATGCGGCATCCGCTGGTGCCTCTAATTATATAATACTGGTATTAACAAATATAACTCAAGTGACATGACTTAATGTAATTCGTTACAAACAAATAGCCATTGGCTGATGCCCCCCCCCCCCCCCCCCGTGCTTTACAGCTCTGGAGTAGCCCCTCGCACTCAAGTGTCCCAGTTATAAAAGAGGGGAAGAGGTAATGCTTGATCCTCATTGCTTAGAGGGGAGAGTAAGTGAGCCGGTTGTCGTCACCTTTGTCACATGACAAAGTTGCCTCGATGACTACTCTGGGGACTTTAATCAATTCTCACTGGTTCTCGGGGAATAGGGTGGAGGGGGGGGGGTGTTTACCAAGCATTCCCAAGTTGGTAACCTGACACCTAATGTAAGATATTTGCAGATTCAACACACCTATCCTGCAGTCCTCCATTGCCTCAATAGACATCTCTGCTGGCCAACGTCCCGTACTGAACAGAAAGACTTGCTATGTGGGTCCCATTAAATAATGTAGACGGCATTAGCACATCTGCATCTTAGCAGGATGACCAACTGAAAATAGAATGTTTGCAGTGGTGCACATGTACATTTAGATTGGAGATCTGCATCTCAAGATTGCACATAGACCGAGTATTGGGGACTGAAGACACCAAATAAACTGTTTCAGCGCAGTGGCTCTGGGGTAAACTGACCTTATGGCATCTTCCTCAACCGAATCAGTGCATAGCAGCTAGGAGAGAAGGAGCGCAACGTCAAACTGATAAATGGGCTCATACTGTCAAGTTCTTTGTAACTTGACAGTATTATGTAATCACTGAAAGAGCGTCACACATGCAGTAACCACTCACAGACAGCAAGTGCAGCTCTAGCAGTGGAGGGTGTACGCATAGCGTGTCAGGGGACGCGGTAAACGGTGCAGTCGTTGATAGGAAAAGGAGAAACTGAATTGGCGACCAAAAGGGCACGACAATTGTTTTTCGAGCCAGGGATAGAAAGGGCTAAGTTTAAAAATTGTTCGCTGTCACCGTGGCTGAAGGATGAAGTCAACGGTAAGACGGCGCTAACGAAACCTGGCGCCAGTGGAAGTGTAGTGCAGCGCGCCCCACAGATGACAGGAGTGAATGATGGCTGTGGAGACGTGTACGGCCGAAGAGACGAGCAGCTGTTGAGCAGCTGGCCGCCCATCTTAGCCGAGGGGCTGCCGACTGCGTCTCCTCAGCGGCCGTTCACCACACGTTGCTGTGTCTGAACCTCTACAGCAGGCGCCCGCTTCAGGTCAGCATGCTGACCGCTGTTCGTCGTCGACAGAGGCTGGAATTCGCAGCCCAGTACCGTAATTGGACGTCCACCCAGTGGCAACAGATGGCCTCATCACGTGGTTCCCGTTTTTATGGTCCACTAGACTGACGGCTGCTGGCGTTTATGGCTAGAAACATCTAAAAGAAAACACCCGGCAACAGTCGTCAGAAGAGTCCAGGCCAGAGGCGGGAGCGTTGTGGTATTGGGAACGTTTTCATGGCAAACCCTGAACAGTTTTGTGAACGAAACGGCATTCGTCATCTAACAAGTGCTCCGTTTCACCCGCAGACCAGCGGACAAGCAGATCGCTTCATACGGACTTGCAAACAACAGTGGCCAAGCTTCTCACCACCTACACATGTACTATAATACAGAATAAAATCTGATTAATAGTTTAAATTAAAAACCTCGGAATGGTGTTTTATTGTAAAATTATTAAGATTCTAATTCGGAACAGGCGCTGCAACTCTTTTCCGCCTCCTATCGCTCACACCCACGAGACGGACCATCACTGCCGGAACTTCTGCACGGCCGCAGCCATAGGTCAGTGCTTCACTTGCTACACCCACCACAGCATCCGGTGCCGCGAATGGGCCGCAGGTACCGCTTCGTGCCGCGTAATCTTGTTTTTTTTTGTACTGTTTATGGCAACAGTGAGCGCTGGTGCAAGAGGCGTGGTTCAGGAACGCATTGGCTCTTTACATATTTGATTGCAGCTCCGAATGGTTTGCACCGCCGCCATCAGAACCAAATTCGTGCGTGTCATCTCTCCACCATTCTGCTGCTTTCCTTCCCCCATGTTCACTGCCTCACAGGGGCGCACGGCCTTCGCAGATGCCCGCTGGTGCCACCAAGGAACAGATGGACGATACGCCCTCGCCCTGACCGTACCCGCTCGCCGACCCAATGGAGGTGGACATGGCATCTGCATCGCCGTCGCCCTCGTCGCCCCAGGACACGCCCTTAGGCCTGAATGTGCGGCCTGGCAGCAGTTTTCTGGAGTGCGTTGCTGTTGCCTCACAAGCCAGAAGGCAAGGTACAGCCAGAAGCACGCCATTCTCCACAGCTACGGCTCCTCGCTCATCTCTACGTCCAGCATCCTGCCTCCCTCCCCATTGTCATTAACTGCCTCACTACACGGCAACGGTGTGCCATTTCGGGGGGAGGGGGGGGGGGAGGTAATGTGCTGGCATAAGATCTCGCCAGCACAGCAGGTGACACAGAGGTTGTGAGAAGATTGATTGTAGTCACCGGAGCAAGCGAGCCTATCGGGAGAGAGGCCAAAGACGCACTCGCAAACAATGCGCCGCCAGCGCCCTCTCGACCTCCAGTATTTAGATCGCCGCCGCAGATTTGGGGTGGAGAGGGGGGTAGTCAGCAGGCGTCCAGTGAGTCAACGAACTGAGTCATCAGTCACAGCCTAATGGGAGTCGAAATCGCAGTTAGCTCAGCCTCTAGCTCACAGTCAGTACCTAGCCATCAGAATAGTGTGCATAGTCCAGGTCTTGTGTGAAGTAAAAGTCGGCCATCTTAAGTAACTTCTTGTTCTTGTAAGTAAAGAACCCTGTTAATACACCCATGCACTTTTTGTTATAGAAGAGGATACTGGCCACCAAACAACATGCTCTCCTTGCTTCGTACAATACAAGTCAACAGTGACAACAAGACGACACAAAATTCCTTGAATGATCTTGTCATTCTGGAAACCACAGTGGATCAACACAAATATGCGTCGATGTCAACCTCTACATGCAGTTTGTTTTTCCTAAGCGCGATGGCATCTACCAGCAGGACAATGCAACGAGTCACACAGCTCACAGTGTACGAGTGGTTTCAAAGAGTGGCTGGATGGGGCTGCTCGTTCCATGCTTGCTCAGCTGAGACAAGTAGCCAGGCTGGCCACGGCTGTAGACTTGGCACGGCTCCACATCCCTGCCGGTACCTTCCAGAACCTCAGCGACTCTCTTCCCACGCGTCTCCCAGCAGGTTTGTGTTGGGATAGCAACTTTCTAACGAAATACGACACAATTAAATAAGAAACACCTCGAATATGTCGCTCTTGAATATCATAAGAATTCTCTTCATTATTGAGTACCGTACAAAAAATTTATTACCATTAACGTATTCACTGGCATTGAAATGCATATTGTAAAGGCCTTGTCCATGTATGTGTGTAATGTCCATAGAACTACTTAAACCCAACTAACCCAAGTTCTAAGGGACTGATGACCTCAGATGTTAAGTCCCACAGTGCTCAGAGCCATTTCGTAGAGGCCTGTAAGCGTAAAATCGTTAGTTCGAATTTCGCTATTAGCATCCACTTTTACTTTTATTTAAATACCGAATTTGTGATGATATGGAAACGTTTCTTATCAACTATCGAATCACATTTTTTAATAAAAATAACGTCCTTTTTAAAATTTATTGGGTACAAAAATGCGAAACATCAGATACAAAATAAACCCTATTTTCATTTCTAGAGATTGAACTACGTTGTTGATGTACAACTTTCTTATTTAATAAACGCATTTCGCCTCTCTATATCAAATTTTTACGCGGTCAGTAATTCGAAATGGAGAGATTTTATTATCATTAAAGACTATGAGATAATGTCATTTTCATTTGTTAATAAATGTGAAACATAAATACTAAAAATAGACATTGTTACTAGCAAGATTCGAATCACAGCTACGCTCCTTTTTACTTTTCCCATTTAGCTCCGTCTTACGCTCACCATAAAAGAATTCCTAAGTTGATGGAGGCTTGTAGCTCGTAACGGTATTTTCCTCACAGGATTCGACCTGATTCCTCTTCCAGAATGCTTAAGTAACCCTCTCACAACTATAACCTGGTCTTTGTACAAGGTGAGCTGCTTCGTGAAAAGCAGAGAAACAACTTCTTCATACAAAAGAATGGAATAAACTGTGAAGTAACACTCCTCTTCGCAAAATTGTTAAACATCGTCACGCGAAGAAAGGAAGTTATAACAAATTACTCTGGAAGACAACAAGAAAAAGGCTCCTCTTCACAGGAAAAACAAGCAATAACAACTCTTCTTAAAAAAACAATCAAAATACATGTACAGCGGCTATTAATCTATTTTACTGGGAGAAATTTCTAGAAAATTGCAGGAAAATTATTTCTATTTCTGTTGTAAGTTGGTTATTAAAACTACTGTTGCATATTTAAGTAGTCACTAACGCCCGTTGTGTCTCTCGTTGAAGTGAGTATGTAAGGGACAATGTGAGTCACGTACCACACGCAAATGTTATGTTAGAACTGCCAATCCGATGGTAATATACACTGAAGAGCCAAAGAAACTGGTACACCTGCCTAATATCGTGTAGGTCCCCCACGAACACACAAGTGCCGCAACACGACGTGGCATGGACTCGACTAACGTCTGAAGTAATGCCGTACAGAACTGACGCTGTGAATCCTGCAGGGCTGTCCATAAATCCATAAGAATACGAGGGGGTGGAGATCTCTTCTGAACAGCACGTAGCAAGGCATCCCAGATATGCTCAATAATTTTCGTGGCTGCGCACCTTGGTGGCCAACGTAAGTGTTTAAATTCAGAAAAGTGTTCCTGGAGCCACTCTGAGGCAATTCTGGACGTGTAGGGTGTCGCACTGTCCTGCTGAAATTGCCCACGTCCGTCGGAAAGCACAATGAAAGTGAACGGATGCAGGTGATCAGACAGGATGCTTAGGAACGAGTCAGAGTAGTATCTAGACGTATCAGGGGCCCCATATCACTCCAACTGCATTGAAATTTGCAGCAATTTTCGAAAGGACTGCACTTCTGTCACATTGAACGATTCTCTTCGGTCGTCGTTGGTCCCGTTCTTGCCGAATATTTTTCCGGCCACAGCGATGTCGGGAATTATATGTTTTGCCGGATTTCTGATATTCACGGTACCCTCGTGAAATCCTCGTACGGGAAAATCCCCAATTCTTCGCTACCTCGGAGATGCTGTGTCCCATCGCTCGTGCGTGGACAGTAACATCCCGTTCAAACTCACAATCATGACCTATTGTAGCAGCCTTGACAGGTCTAACGACTGCGCGAAACACTTGTCTTACGTAGGCGTTGCCGACCGCAGCGCCGTATTCTCCCTGTTTACATACCTCTGTGTTTGAATACGCATGCCTATACCAGTTTCTTTGGTGCTTCAGTCTATTTTCTAGCGGTATGGTTGAAGGCGCCGTGTGCGTGACACGGGCCAATCATTTCGCAGCACACTCACTTGCGGAGGAATATATTAAGAAGATAATTATAAGAGTTCTGTGAAGGTTACAGAACTTCCGAGTATATTAAGCAAAGGCGATATTTCAACCTTTTTTGAGAACTGTGTCGTACTATACGTACGCAAGGAAGTACACGTGCGACACTGACCTTGAACTGCGGTAGGTATGAAGGAAGTGGCAGAGGGCAATTCAGCAAGGTCCTCTCGTCTGCCTCAGAGCAGGTTACAGCAACGGAGCGTATCCGGTATCGGGACATCATTGTCGTTTCTTTCGTGTCAGAGCGTAAGAACACGTTTGCAGGAAATTGTTGGTCCACTTTATCAGTTTTGATGCAATTTTTGTGATGGCGTAGTGGCGCTATCGCAGGTCAAAAACGACATACTCAGAAAATGTTCGTTAAAAGAAATCGTTACTAATGCGAGCAATATCGTTTCTTTTTTGCGAGTTAGTAGTATATCGGTCAAATATAGTAATGGAAATCCTAATCACTTACAGTCTTGACCAGTAACCCTCGCAATACTCGCATTACCAGGGGGGGGGGGGGGGGTACTTTGTACCCACCTTTTGAAAATATTGAAATCTACTCGGGTACTTTATTTTCTTAAGTTTTGTAAAAAATGTTTGTTGTCTTTGATGAAATCTTCTTACAGATTTTATGATTGTTTTACATTTTTCGTTTAAGCTTAATCCGAAATTTTAAGTTGAAGGGAGGTGGTCATAATGTCTTACCCGCTTGGTAGTAGATGAGACTTCCACAATGTTTGTCTTACTCCACAAATAACAGCATTATATGACCTTAGAACACATGGAAATTATATTTCTCTGGACTGATAGCAACAATGGTCCCAACAATGATTCATTTCCCTTTGTTTCTTTATTGTTTCCTGTTCAGTGGCACTTAGTTCAGTCTTAATACAACTGTGCTTCAAAACTTGTCGACATTCACTTACTGATGGAGAAATACCACAGATTTTGGAAGAAGCTACGGCTTCTCAAATGGAATCTGATCAAACTGAAGCTGTAGTGAGTGGACCTGAAGAGGATTGTGTTGTGCGCTAGGATGTGGACAATGATAGAGCACTTACAGAAGCTGATGATGAACTCTGGGTACCTGAAACTGATGACGTCGCAGTTTGCGAGGTTAGTGACAAGGATATTACAAGCACTGGAAAAATTTATACCTCCAAACCACCTCAAATTAGAAGACGAGTAGCAGAAAACACAGTGAAAGAAAGAGAAGGCATAAGAGACGAAGGTAAACTAGGAACAATAACAGACATATTTGAAGAGTTTTTGTCTCCAGAAATTGTCAACGTCATAATAAAGCATACCAATCAAGAAGCATTGAGGCAGAAAATACCCAAGACAGACAGACAGACAGACAGACAGACCTGCGTTCATGGCGTATATAGGACTATTTATTATAATTGGGAAGGAAAACGACAGTAAGTCATCATTTACAGATTTATGGTTCTTTACTTAAGGAACGTTTGTTTATACTGCTACAAGTCGTATCAGATTCGAGCAGCTTACTAAAGTAATAAGATTTGATCACAGAGAGTCACGAAGCGATCGCAATAAACGTGATAAGTTTGCTGCAATACAAGAAGTTTTTGATAAAAAGAATGAATTTTGTCCAAAATATTATTCTGTTGGGATGCACACTGTTATTGATAAAAAGTTTCCATTGTTCCGTGGCAGGTATCCCGTCAAGGTCTTCGTGAAGGAAAAGCATGGTAAATACGGTGTACTTACACGCATGCTCACAGACGCTAAAACTAGATATGTTATCTGCACGGAGCCTTATGCTGGGAAAAGAAATAATGGTACACAGCACTCAAATTCCGCTGCAGCTGTGGTCAAACGCCTGAAAGTTCCTATACATAATTCAGTGAGAAAGGTCACCACATATAGATATTACACTTCAATTGATTTGGCCGAAGATCTATAGAGGAATCACAAACTGACTCTCGTGGGAACATTACAAGCTAATTGGAAACACATACCTCAAGAACTGAGAGACATCTCAAGACGACAATTACATATTAGTGTTGGAAATATTCCAATAACAATTGTATCCCCCGTAAAAAACCCAAAAGAAATCTGCTATTTCTATCATCTGATCATAAATTTATACTATAATGAGACTAAAGGTGGCGTTGACACGATAGATCCAATGGTGAGGAAATATTCAACTAAGAGGGCTACAAGAAGGTGGGCGCTATCTCTTTTCTGTACTCTTGTGTGCATAGCAGTGGTGAATAGGTCTACACTATTTTTGTTGAACTTGCCGGACTGGGATAAGAAGAACCTAGTAAGTGACGACTTATTCTTCAAGAACTTGGACTACAGCTCGCGAAACCATACACTGAAGAAAGGGCTAAAAATATTTCTGGACTGCCAAAGCCTGTAGTTTCAAGAATGGAGGGTATTCTCAGAGGAAAATCCAGCAGGACTACGGTGCAAAGGAAGCTCATGGAGGTAAAGGTAGATGTCTTTTGTGTGTTAGTGAAAGCCTTTCGAAAGCAGAAAAGTACAACAAAGTGAACAAAACAATAATAGTCTGCCACAATTGTAAGAGGTACATATGTGCAAAACAGCAAAAAACTGTTGTATGTTCCAAGCCCAAGAAAGTCGTGAATAATTACTCTCACGACACTATGTTATGTACATAACATATATTTCTATATTACGTCAGGTATTTGTAACTATTTTAATTATAGTAAAGTGCACTTCAATAGTTTTATAACGAATTTTACTAATAATTTTTCTCAAGATAATTAGACTTACTTAACTTAAAAGTGATGTAAGTGAAAGGTTAAAACTGTTTTCAAAAATGCATTTTATAAGACATGTTGAGGTACTGGATCCTGATTATGTTCATAACGCAATTTAAAAACAAGTAATGAAACGTTTTTATTTTATAAATTCTTTACTGTGGGTACAAAGTAGCCCCCCGCCCCCCTCTCTTTGGTAATACACGTTACTGAAAATGGCTTGGTATTGAGAGTGTTAAAACTGCACTGGAAGGAGAGTAAATAACTAAATCTTCTCACTGTGTACTTCACACAAATTATATACATGTTTGTATGTATATGTGTATGTATGTATGTTCGTTCCACACCTCTGCCTAAACCACAGGACGAATTTCAACCAAACTTGGTGCACGTATCATTTACTGAGTGGAAAGGAGCACTGTGGTGGTAAGGACCACAAGGGTTGGGGGTGGGGGGTGGGAGTGCAAAACCAGCGCAGCCCACGAGCCAGAACACCCACTCTTCAGTCATCCAGCATTTGTAGCTCAGATCACTTACAGACTTGCAATAAACTTGACACATAATTTCAAATCTTTACGAAACTTTTTCTCTCTCATAACACCAAAAAATGATGAAAACAAAAAAAAAATGTCGCTTACTACAGTGTTGCTGTTCACTTGGCAAGTGACGTTTTAATTAATTGGGTATTTGTTGCTAACGTTTTCGTGGCCAATTTTTTATGCAGACAGTATTCGCCTATAGCTCTGAATGTAGCAGAAAATTACATCGTGGAACGACATTTACACTCCTGGAAATTGAAATAAGAACACCGTGAATTCATTGTCCCAGGAAGGGGAAACTTTACTGACACATTCCTGGGGTCAGATACATCACATGATCACACTGACAGAACCACAGGCACATCGACACAGGCAACAGAGCTTGCACAATGTCGGCACTAGTACAGTGTATATCCACCTTTCGCAGCAATGCAGGCTGCTATTCTCCCATGGAAACGATCGTAGAGATGCTGGATGTAGTCCTGTGGAACGGCTTGCCATGCCATTTCCACCTGGCGCCTCAATTGGACCAGCGTTCGTGCTGGACGTGCAGACCGCGTGAGACGACGCTTCATCCAGTCCCAAACATGCTCAATGGGGAACAGATCCGGAGATCTTGCTGGCCAGGGTAGTTGACGTACACCTCCTAGAGTACGTTGGGTGGATCGGGATACATGCGGACGAGCATTGTCCTGTTGGAACAGCAAGTTCCCTTGCCGGTCTAGGAATGGCAGAACGATGGGTTCGATGACGGTTTGGATGTACTGTGCAATATTCAGTGTCCCCTCGACGATCACCAGAGGTGTACGGCCAGTGTAGGAGATCGCTCCCCACACCATAATGCCGGGTGTTGGCCCTGTGTGCCTCGGTCGTATGCAGTCCTGATTGTGGCGCTCACCTGCACGGCGCCAAACACGCATACGACCATCATTGGCACCAAGGCAGAAGCGACTCTCATCGCTGAAGACGACACGTCTCCATTCGTCCCTCCATTCACGCCTGTCGTGACACCACTGGAGGCGGGCTGCACGATGTTGGGGCGTGAGCGGAAGACGGCCTAACAGTGTGCGGGACCGTAGCCCAGCTTCGTGGAGACGGTTGAAAATGGTCCTCGCCGATACCCCAGGAGCAACAGTGTCCCTAATTTGCTTGGAAGTGGCGGTGCGGTCCCCTATGGCACTGCGTAGGATCCTACGGTCTTGGCGTGCATCCGTGCGTCGCTGCGGTCCGGTCCCATGTCGACGGGTACGTGCACCTTCCGCCGACCACTGGCAACAACATCGATGTACCGTGGAGACCTCACGCCCCACGTGTTGAGCAATTCGGCGGTACGTCCACCCGGCCTCCCGCATGCCCACTATATGCCCTCGCCCAAAGTCCGTCAACTGCACATACGGTTTACGTCCACGCAGTCGCGGCATGCTACCAGTGTTAAAGACTGCGAAGGAGCTCCGTATGCCACGGCAAAATGGCTGACACTGACGGCGGCGGTGCACAAATGCTGCGCAGCTAGCGCCATTCGACGGCCAACACCGCGGTTCCTGGTGTGTCCGCTGTGCCGTGCGTGTGATCATTGCTTGTACAGCCCTCTCGCAGTGTCCGGAGCAAGTATGGTGGGTGTGACACACCGGTGTCAATGTGTTCTTTTTTCCATTTCCAGGAGTGTAGTTTAGGCGACAAGACTTCATAAACACTGACTGCGTGGAAAACTACCATATCATGCAAGACGTTTAAATCTATTACTTAGTTGCTACTTATTCTATTTGCAACATTTTTTGCAGACAATATCCACATTTGTCGCTGAATGTACCTACAATGTATCATTCTACAGCTCATCTCAGTATTTGACATGTCTCCTGAACCATGAGTGAAAAACGTTCAGATTATGCATGACGTTTTAATTTATCACTTATTTGAAACCAACTCTAGTCGCAAACATCATCCATATATGCCGCTCAACGTACCTACAAAAATATATAATTTTATAACAAATAGTTCAAGAGATATTACGTCATAAACAGTGAGATGCGCGAGAAACTGTCAGATGATGTGTGACGTTTTAATTTATTACTTCTTTACTGCCAACTGTGTTCACAACGCATTTCGCAGATAGTGGCCACGTATACTGCTGGATCTACCTGGAAAATTATCTTTTTGTACAACACATATTTCAGGATATACGACGTCATAAACATTTAGCTATATGAAAACACAACAGCAGGGTGAAAATTCGCTAGGCATACAGGTGAAATATGTATACAAATATGATCGAAATTTGTCTGAAATTAGGTGACGTGTACGTATACGAGCAAACTAGCGGTAAAATGCTCATCCTAATCCTTGGAACGACTTCAGTTATATTTGGCACACATATTAGTCGCTGTCTAGAATGAAGAGCTAAAAACCACCAGCTTCCTGCTGGGGTGAGCGTGATAGCGTGGAGAGAGACGAGGGGAGGAGGAGGAGGACATGTACAGCAGAAGAGAGGAAATGGACAGAGAGAGGGGAGGGGACGAGATGGCAAGAGACAGGGGAGGTGTGGAGGCCGTGGATAAAGGAGGGACGGGGGAGAAGAGTGGATAAAGAGAGAGAGAGGATGGCTAGAGAAAGGGGGGAAGAAGGTGGACAGAGTGAAGCGGGAGGAAGAGATGGAATAACGGAAGACTAGAAGAAATAAATACTTGCTCAATGCCTGGTTTCTCTTCTAGTTAGAGTACTTAATTTTTTGTTCATTCAGGCTTCGAAAATTAATAGACAGTGAAGCTACATCAGGCAGTGACAAGCGGCAGCACATCGAGTCGAACTAAGCTCGTGTGACAGACAGGGGTCCCGCGAGACATTCCACGCTGATACGACTCTGTATCGTACTGAATGGATGGTGGTGATCCGCCACACAGAATACCAAAATATCACAAGAGTAGCGACTATGTTAAGGTACGGTCGCAGAGACCGACACTAGCGCTCCAAATGGCCTGGCGGTGAACATTGAATTCGGGGAAATATGACGTGATAATCTGTATTCTTGCTCTGCAAAATGCGAGTACTATATGATAATATTTTTCATTTATATGAGTGGGTCTGGTGCCAAAGTACATTTATTTTAAAACCCAATAATGCAATTTCTACCGTTTGGCTGTAATCGAGTTGAAATTATGTTCCCGATTAAGACATCTCTACCGCGCGACCGCTACGGTGGCAGGTTCGAATCCTGCTTCGGGCATGGATGTGTGTGATGGCCTTAGGTTGGTTAGGTTTAAGTAGTTTTAGGAGACTGGTGACCTCAGATGTTAAGTCCCATAGTGCTCACAGCCATTCAAACCACTTGAGGACCTCTCTATGTGTATTGCAGTCTTTGAATTGCATTGCAAATACGATGCTCGTATTCTGTTTAATTTTTGCTGACATCCGTATTATAGGGTGAACTAAATGCTTCTGTATTTGTTTTTGTTGCATGCTAAAGGACGCTGGTTTTGTCTCGCGGTGTTCTGCAGACTCACGTATTTTTGTTACAGCTTAAGAACCTCGATTGAAATCCATTGTTAGTGTACTCTTCGTATCCTTTGTTATTTTTGTTCCCATTCGTTTTTCGTACTCCACCAAAATTTTCATTGACTTCTGCTAAAATGCACTATCTGCACTGCCTGTTAATAACGTGTGAAAACATTTGCTAGTTACTGAGACTACGAAACAGACATCTACACCTACATCGACACTCTTCGAGCCATTGTGAAACGCATGGCATCCAGTGACGAGAAGCAACAGCACTCAATGCAGAATTAGATACAAGTTCCGCAACAGATGTAATAATGTGGAATAGCAATACTGTCGACACCCGCTAAGATGGAGTTCTTCATTAAAAGCGTGAAAGTACAGGACACGTATGTAAACAGATATAAAGTGTTGTGTTGGCAGAAGAGCCAACACCGTGTTACAAGAGGAGGCCAAAATGCACGCGTTTTAGCACACGCAGGCTGGCGTGAGGAGGAAAGAACTATACTGACGTCAGAGCTCAATCAGAATATGAGCAACATACTTACAACGTAACTCAAAGAGTGCAAAGCACACAATAAGGAATAAGAAGCACAATGATTTGAAACGAGCATCTGTTAAGTTCCGTTCACTACGGAACGAAAACAAACACAGAACCTAACGATCATCCAATAAGAAAGCGACATGATGCATTAATAAACTTGCAGCACTGCAAGTGGCCTGACAGCGAACCGAAGTCGTGTTACGTGTAGCCCCTACACGGGTTTCACCCCCTGTTGTGGCTGTCTCTGCACAGTTCGTAGCCAGTGTTTCTGGTGTCTGTTTAAAGCAACAGTCTGGAACGCTCTGTATCGACTCAAAGAGGATTATATACTGAGCATGGTGGCGCAGTGGTTACCACACTGGACTCTAGTTAGGGAGAACGACGGTTCAAACCCATTCCGCCATCCTGATTTAGGTTTTCGGTGATTTCCCCAAATCGCTTCAGGCAAATGCCGGGATGGTTCCTCTGAAAGGGCATAGCCACCTTCCTTCCCCATCCTTCCATAATGTGAGGGACCGATGGCCTTGCTGTTTGGTGCCTTCCAACAATTCAACCAACCAACAGTGGATTACATGTACCGAAATCCTGGCCAAAATTATTTTTGATAGTTTCAAACCTTTAAAGCACTCCCTTTCACTACTAGGTTAACTGTAGTTGTGAATACCCCTAAACTACTCCACTGCCGTCCATAGAGATGGGCCTGGGATGACTCGGCATGCATTTGTTAGTTTGTCTGCCTGTCTTTCAGTTTGTACCATGCCACTTTGCACTAGTTCTTAACCTTTTGTACTTGAAAATTTCAAAGTAGATTCGTGTGATACCCTTAATTTGCTGTACCGATTTTACTGGTGACGTGATGACAGGACTGCTTCTACTAGGGCACCGAATTGCTCGTCACGTGTGTGATTGTTCCATATGTAGTTAGTTTGCCATACTTTTCTCGCAATTTTTAAATGCGCCTTCAAACTAATTATAGCTATGTACTGTGTTATATATGTGCGTATTGAGAAGTGAATGTTAGTGTGTGTAATCTAGGTTGGTTCTGCTACGTTGACTTGTCTAATGTTACCGATCACAGCAGGTGATTGTCCCAGGCCTCTCGCAAAGTTCTTTTCAATTGCACGTTGGTTTATTTTCTTACTTCTCGCAGTTCACAGCGTGATGCGATAGATGGTGCTGCATGCATCGCTAGATTGCAAGCAAAATCTATCTACGTAGGGGGGCAACATATCTGTATGCTCCACCGTGACGTAATCCAGCAAATCAGATGCCTTCCTATGAGTATGAAAGAGGGAACCTTGCCAGTTCACGACAGTCAGTTTTAGTCCCTGACGACGATGGTGGAGGGTATCATCGAAAGCGTGGAATTTTCTGAAAATTTGACGAGGCAAGTGAACCGAGAACCTTTCATGTACTTGCTACAATAGTTGACCAAACGTCCATTTTTGCCATTTTGGCCATAATTTCGGTAAATATACTCCGGTGTGCGGCACAGGTCAGCACAGCATGGGAAACATGCGATGTTGGTGTAATGTGTTGAAAGATAATGTCATGAAGATCTCGGAGAAGGGTCATAGCCACCGTCCTTAAGGCGCCAGAAATGTGATAGGTACAGTCCACATTACCATCTGTGTGGACAAGACGCGGTCATCTTATTTACCCAGTGGTACCCCATACCAACAAGTCAGATGATGAGCCCATGAGAAGATGACGAAAGCAGTCTGGCAACGTTCGTCCTCCTCAGAGCTTGCATGCATGGATACGTCCAATGTGATGTTGTACACAGGACTGGGACTCGTCTGCAATGACGACATAGTGCCACTTTGGTATGTCCAGTCTCCTTGTTGGGAGTTCCACTGTCGGCCGCCTCGGTCTCCTGCCGCGTCGATGTGGGCTTCGACAGCAGTTGTCGCTGGACGTCGCCGCACTGTCCGTGAGGGCGCTCTTCTGGCCACCAGTGAGCTCGCTGCGTTCCATGACACAGGGAACCTGGTGTGTCTGTGTGGTCCTGCACAGCCAACCAAACAGCACGTCGAGCCTCTCAGGCGCTAGTCACGTAGGGCCATTAACAGCCTACGTGACCCTCGCGAACCGATGGGCACCGTATTCACGTGACAGCGCGAGCAGCGTAACGACAAACTGCAGTCTCGGACTTTGGTAAGTGCTGGTAGACGTTTCCCCTTCGTACACAAGGTGTCACACAGTCTTCCCACAAACAAACAACACTCAAATGCGATTTCTGAACGACAAACCCGCTGTAAAATCTTTACTTACATACAGAGCATAGTGGCAGCTGTGGAAAATCACTGGTCCACATCTACCCTATACCTTGCAAGCCGTGTAATATGCTGTGGCAGATGGTGGAATCCGTGCTGGATACAGTGGCCGATGCGCAGGGAACAGTTACTGAGCGATTTCATTTGTTTCTTTAGGCGGGGCCGACCTTGTCTGGCCACTTCCAGCCGGCTGGCGACACACTGCGATGGCAGAAGCGAGCCACACGCCCTGCGTTCTTCCTCAAACGATTTTACAGATACTATTCCGTAAAAAAAATCTTTTTTCCCTACTTATAGCTTTATATGCCAGCTTCGTGTGACGTGCCCATCATTTCGTTAATGGTGACATTTATTATGGTACTTCGATTTAAGTAAGACACTGCATGAAATATGAAAAAGTTTAAAATAGAAAATAGGGGTTGCTAAGATTTTGCGTTTGGTACACATTACATAATATGTTGTCGCGTATAAAATTCAGCTGAGATAATGAATTTTTCTTTAGACTTTGGTGGAAGTCTCAGTCACCAATGACGGAAAAATTAATCTGATGTAGCGCACTCATCTGCAACCGTCCGAGCCAGCGAAAGAGCCAGAATGAGATATTCTCAACAGTCCTCACATCTCAAACGGTTTGAGATATGGAAACAAGATTTTCGCAAATGACAGCACGCAAAGAGAAGAGTGCTTTGCCGTATGGTTAACATGCAAAACTTAATTATTGACCTCATTATACGATGAAACAATGTAATTATTAAGGGGCATCGATAGCTGGTGAAACGAGACATACTGTGGGATATAGTACAACGTAAGTGAAGACATTACAAGCTCATTTTTGAATCGGCGATGTGCTTTTTCATAAACGTTTCCTCCCTATTTTTCCTCAGTTTCTCACTTAAAAAACTTCATAACCACTGTCTATTTTCAATTTCTCGCCGCGTAATGAACAGTCCATTAAATTTTGGGCACGCAGCCGCGCAAATAAAATTTCCTCCGCTGATATTTCGGCCGCGTATCGTCCGGCCATCCTCAGAGTGAGTCATAAGACTGACGACAAGATGCCAAGCGCGGCCTTAGATGCTCCACCGCGGCGGTACTGCGCATGCGAGTGAGAGATGTTGGTCGGCGGCAAAGAAATACGCTTATACATGCACCGCCTGTGGCGAAGGCGTACAGACATTTGATTCGCTTATCGATGTATGAGCGGCGGCGGTGACACCGTGACGACTTCTCTGCAGTTCAATTACCCCAAGAGCCGGATTCCATGCTTTGTCCAAATTAAAACAATTATCTCTGTTTATTAAATTATTAGCTGCTCTAATCTCTATACCTTGACGGCAGATTCCCAAAAGGAAGACGTGGATGTTAAAATATTCACATCACTGTAATTCATGGAATGACCTGTACCAAGACAATGTTCGGCCACAGCTGACTTGTCTGGCTGTAATAAGCGTTTGTATCTTCGATGCTCTACACATCTCTCATGAACGGTGCGTGTTGTTTGATCTCTGTACGATTTCTCACAATTTCCGCTATAAATCTGATACACACCCGCTTTACGAAGCTGTAAATCGTCCTTCACAGAGTAAAGCTGCAGCAGTCTTCGTTGGGGGGGTTGGGGGGGGGGGGGGTGAAAGACCACCACAACACAGAATTTCTCAGGAATACACCCACATCGGCAAAAAAGTACTAGATTTGAAAGAATTACTATCTTCTTCCTAGGTTTTACATTGAATGCTCTACAAATTTGTTGCGGAGAAAATCCATTCGATTTAAAAATGCTCTTAAGGTATGTGAGCTCTTGTTGCAAATTGTCTTTATCGGAAATACAGTGTGCCCTATGCACTAAGGTCTTAAGAACACATACGGTCTGTGAAGGGTGATGGCAGCTACTGGCATGAACATTTAGATTTGTATACGTTGGTTTCCGGTATACGGCGTGTCCTAATGTGCCATCAACTTTACGGCGAGCGACAACATCCAAAAATGGGAGGTAGACGTTTTTTTTATATTTCCATAGTAAATTTGATACTAGAATGGATGGAATTCTAATGCTCAAGAAATCGATGTAATTCATTCATCCCGTGCGTCGATACCACAAATGTGTCGTCCACGTACCTCCAGAAGACCGTTGGTTTAAAACTTGCTGAGTCCAGTGCCTTGTCCTCGAAGTCTTCCATGAATAAATTAGCTACCAGAGGGTAGAGGGGGCGTCCCATGACAATACCATCGATCTTGTATGAATGCATGGTTTCTCGGCGATATGAATTAATAAAATATTCTCAGGCTTCCAGCGGTTAAAATCGCACGAGCTTCCGACCGAGCTCTCCCCGGTCATTGTCAAGTGGTAAGACTGACTGCTGTGTCGACGTGGCCGCGTCGTTATACAGCCGCACTGCTAGCTGTGACGTCACTGGTGCTCTCTTCCTCGACAAACAGGGTGTTGCAAAAAGGTACGGCAAACTTTCAGGAAACATTCCTCACACAAATAAAGAAAAGATGTTATGTGGACATGTGTCCGGAAACGCTTAACTCCATGTTAGAGCTCATTTTATTACTTCTCTTCAAATCACATTAATCATGGAATGGAAACACACATCAACAGAACGTACCAGCGTGACTTCAAACACTTTGTTACGGGAAATGTTCAAAATGTCCTCCGTTAGCGAGGATACATGCATCCACCCTCCGTCGCATGGAATCCCTGATGCGCTAATGCAGCCCTGGAGGATGGTGTATTGTATCACAGCCGTCCACAATACGAGCACGAAGAGTCTCTACGTTTGGTACCGGGGTTGCGTAGACAAGAGCTTCCAAATGCCCCCATAAATGAAAGTCAAGAGGGTTGAGGTCAGTAGAGAGTGGAGGTCATGGAATTGGTCCGCCTCTACCAGTCCATCGGTCACCGAATCTGTTGTTGAGAAGCATACGAACCCTTCGACTGAAATGTATAGGAGCTACATCGTGCATGAACCACATGTTGTGTCGTACTTGTAAAGGCACATGTTCTAGCAGCACAGGTAGGGTATCCCGTATGAAATCATATTTACGTGCTCCATTGAGCGTTGGTGGAAGAACATGGGGCCCAATCAAGACATCACCGACAAATAATGCCTGCCCAAACGTTCACAGAAAATCTGTGGTGATGACGTGATTGCACAAATGCGTGCGGATTCTCATCAGCCCACACATGTTGATTCTGAAAATTTACAATTTGATCACGTTGGAATGAAGCCTCATCCGTAAAGAGAACATCTGCACTAAAATGAGGATTGACACATTGTTGGATGAACCATTCGCAGAAGTGTACCCGTAGAGGCCAATCAGCTGCTGATAGTGCCTGCACACGCTGTATATGGTACGGAATCAACTGGTTCTCCCGCAGCACCCTCCATACAGTGACGTGGTCAACGTTACCTTGTACAGCAGCAACTTCTGTGACGCTGACATTAGGGTTATCGTCAACTGCACGAAGAATTGTCTCGTCCATTGCAGGTGTCCTCGTCGTTCTCGGTGTTCGCCAGTCGCGAGTCATAGGCTGGAATGTTCCGTGCTCCCTAAGACGCCGATCAATTGCTTCGAACGTCTTCCTGTCGGGACACCTTCGTTCTGGAAATCTGTCTCGATACAAACATACCTCGCCACGGTTATTACCCCGTGCTAATCCATACATCAAATGGGCATCTGCCAACTCCGCATTTGTAAACATTGCACTGACTGCAAAACCACGTTCGTGATGAACACTAACCTGTTGATGCTACGTACTAATGTGCTTGATGCTAGTACTGTAGAGCAATGAGTCGCATGTCAACACAAACATCGAAGTCAACATTACCTTCCTTCTATTTTGCCAACTGGAGGTGAATAGAGGAAGTAGGGTACATACTGACGTAACTAAAATGAGCTCTAACATGGAAATTGAGCGTTTCCGGACACATCTCCACATAACATCTTTTCTTTATTTGTGTGTGAGGAATATTTCCTGAAATTTGGCCGTCCCTTTTTGTAACACACTGTATATAGTCATGTTTTCATTCCGCGTCCGTCGCGCCCGTTTTAACATCGCGATAGTCGGGTTCCGTCCTTGTTGATGGTGTTTTCAGCGGTTTTTATTTCAATAGCTTCTTTTATGACGCTATCGCAAAATCCCTCCTTCATATCGACATGTTTCGTCGAATAGAATTCGATGTCCACTTTCTAAGGCGTGTTCTTCCACGGCTCACGGCTGAATTTTCTGGATAGCGTAGGTGTAAGCACCTCTCGTGTTCCTTCCCGACGTTGCTCTACCATGCGTACTGTTTGGCTGACGTAGTAACAGCCACACTGACATGGTATCTTGTACACTCGAAGCGTTCTAAGATCTAGATCGTCCTTCACAGGCCTCATGAGCTGACGAACTTTTGCTGGGGACCTGAACACCGATGAAATGTTATATCTCTTCAGGAGCCGGCTAATCTTTCCCGACACTGTACCACAGAAAGGCTAAAACACAAGTTTCTTGTTTGCTTCTTCGGTGGTGTTCTCACCTCTCTTAGTTTGTTTTTTTGCGTGTCGCGCCAGATATAGCCTGTGATACCTGTCCGTGGCTGTAACCGTTTTCCCGGAAGACGTATCGGAAGTGGCTCAGTTCTAGTGGCAGACTTGCTGCGTCTGGGACGACTTTAGCAAAATGGACGAGGGTATTCAGAAGGCCACTTTTTGTGCCGGATGGTGGTGGCTGAGTTACCGATCTGTGTGTGTAGGTTTCCTGCGGGCACTGTGGCTGAGGTGCCCGTTGGTTTTCCGTCGAACGAGTACGTCAAGCAAGGGCAGTGCATCATCTGTCTCGACTTCCATCGTAAACTTGATGTGGCCGAGGAGAGCTCGGTCGAAAGTTCGTTGGATTATAACCACCTGACGCGGCTGGAAGCCCGAGAAAATCTTATTAATTCATATCGCCACGAAACCACGCATTCATACATGGCGTACCTCTACGGGGGGGGGGAAACGTGGCGCCTAGGGAACCTGCTTGGGAAGAAGGCTAACCTGTTAAGCTCTCTAGCCTTCCTGCTACGCTGTCGAGATGAGAACGCGATTCCACGATTTACCTCGGCAGCCAGGTGAATCTACCGTTCAGCCAGCTCTGCCCTGTTGCGGGAAACGATACACTTCACTAGGAGGCAGCTGGATTTAAAAGGTCGCGAACTGCTGGCTATACATCTGCAGTTGACAGAGGTACTCTCACAATTAGATTTTGAGTGGGTCGACGCGGCCACCACAGCAAAAGAAGGCCACAGAGAAACAGAAAGGGTAGTTCGCGCGGATTTCTTAACAACAACACGGTGCAGAACGGAAATCAACAGAAGGAACTGTCATCAATATGACGGAGAAAGAGGTCGATGCGGGTGCCATTTCGGCGCTTAAGAAAGGTATTAACTTCGCACCAGCGCTTCAGAGCATCCCTGTCTGTGATGATATAAGTGGGGTTGAACAAACAATCCGTAAGATGCCTAGTGAGAATGCTGACGAAATTCATCGCGAAACGTGTCTCATCATTTCAAAATCTAAACCACCGAGGTCTAACTTGACTAGGGCTAAACGCAATGGTCTTCACGCACTCCGCAACGACGCACTCATCGTGGTTCTGCCAGTCGACAAGGGCAATGCATCCGTCATTGTAAATAAAGCTGACTACGATGCCAAAATTCAGTTAATGCTTGAAGAGGATATATAGCGTTAACTGCCACGGGACCCGACGTCAAGAATAATGAGGAAGACATCAGAGCTTCTAAAACAGTCAATGCTGGAAGAGGGCGTTATTAAGACTCTCCTCCCTCAGGCGCCGAGACCACCTACGCTTTCTGGACTACCAGAAATCCACAACCGGATTCTCCTCTTCGTCCCATTGTGAACACCATTGGGTCACCCACTTATAGACTGGCAGAACACCTGACCAGCCTCCTTGCACCGCATGTGGGTCGTTGTGTGCATCACATCAAGAACACCGTCGACTTTCTCAACAGAATTAAACAACTGCGTCTTAGTCAAGGAGATATGATGGTTAGTTTTGGTGTGGTCTCCCTGTTTACACGTGTTCCGGTCAAAGACTGTATAGATCTCCTCTCCCAATTATCTGATAGCACAATTGTGGGACTGTTTAAGCACACAGTGACATAGTCGTACTTCCTACATGACGGCCAGTATTTCGACCAGTTGGACGGCGTGGCTATGGGAAGCCCTCTGGCTCCATCCATAGCCAAACTTTTTATGGCACAATTTGAAGACTTCGCCTTGGACACGGCTCCAGCTAAACCAAGTTGCTTTTAGCGTTACGTCGATGACACTTTCATCATGTAGCCCCATGGTCGTGAATTTTTGGAACACCTGAACAGCATTCACGGCCACATCAAGTGTAAGATGGAAGTCGAGACAGAGGGTACATTGCCCTTGCTTCACGTCCTCATTCGACGGAAAACCAAGGGGCCCCTCAGCCACAGTGTCTACAGAAAACGGAGACACACACACACACACACACACACAGATCAGTATCTGCACGCTCTCAGCCACCACCATCCGGCACAAAAACGTGGCGTTCTGAATACCCTCGTCCATCGTGCTAAAGTCGTCCCAGGCGCAGCAAGTCTGCCACTAGAACTGAGCCACCTCCGAAACGTCTTCCGGGAAAACGGGTACAGCCACGGACAGGTGTCCAGGCTATATCTGGCGTGACACGCAAGAAACACACCAACAGAGAAGAGAACACCACCGAAGAAGAAAGCAAGAAACTTGTGTTTTAGCCTTTCTGTGGTACAGTGTCGGGAAAGATTAGCCGACTCCTGAAGAGATATAACATTTCATCGGTGTTCAGGCCCCCAGCAAAAATTCGTCAGCTCATAAGGCCTGTGAAGGACTACCTAGGGCTAAGAACGCCTGGAGTGTACAAGATACCATGTCAGTGTGGCTGTTACTACGTCGGCCAAACAGTACGCATGGTAGAGCAACGTCGGAAAGGAACACGAGAGGTGCTTACACCTACGCTATCCAGAAAAATCAGCCGTGGAAGAACACGCCTTAGAAAATGGACACCGAATTCTATTCGACGAAACATCTGTCGTTATGAAAGCGGAGGGATTTTGCGATAGCGTCATAAAAGAAGCTATTGAAATAAAAACCGCTGAAAACACCATCAACAAGGGCGGATGTTTGCAACTCAGCACAGCCTGGGACCCGGCTATCGCGATGTTAAAACGGGCGCGATGAACGCGGTATGAAAACATGATCATATATGGCGTGGAAGAGAGCACCAGTGACGTCACAGCCAGCAGTGCGGCTGTATAACGACGCGGCCACGACGACACAGCAGTCAGTCTTACCACTTGAGAATGACCGGGGAGAGCTCGGTCGAAAGCCCGTGGGATTTTAACCACCCGACGCGGCTGGAAACCCGCAAATTTTTATTAACTATCAATCTTCTCATAAAATTCACCATTAAACTGGAAATAAGATGATAAAAGCACATGATCAAATAAGGCCGTAATGTTCGTATCAAGATGTTGGCTGATAAGAGAAAGAGTCCTTTAAAGGTACCGGTGCATAATGACAGCAACGTCAGGCTAAATAATAATGATGTGCTAGTTAGTTTTGACGTGTTAAGTCTCTGAATAAAATCCATAGAATTACGAATGTGGTGACTCCATTTTCCTACCAATTGTTTTAATTAGGAAGTCAAGTGTTTGGCAGAAAAATACGTCGGTGAATCAATAGCGCTCGTTATAGGTCTCATAGACCTCTACACTCTCATACTTAGACATTTTGTGAACTTTAGGAAGACCATAATATCTCGGTGGTACTTCTTTTGACTTCCTTTGGTA
This sequence comes from Schistocerca gregaria, assembly GCF_023897955.1. Classification (NCBI taxonomy): domain Eukaryota; kingdom Metazoa; phylum Arthropoda; class Insecta; order Orthoptera; family Acrididae; genus Schistocerca; species Schistocerca gregaria. The sequence goes on along the minus strand of NW_026061803.1, from coordinate 1,962,523 downwards.
GTGATGAAGCGTTCAGCAAGGCAGCAGTCCATACTGTCACCTTGATAGTAGGATCTTTGTTAATCTTCCGTTATGCACCAGAACTAAGTAGACCACATAGCTCTTCCTTGTAGACTTTCTGAGGCAAAAGGACGGGAGCATTACCCGCACGCGCTGCAGTCGGAAAACTATAAGCGCGATGCCATAGATAGTACAAGGGTACTAATATCGATACGCGCTGCTGCTGCGACTCACGGAGACAGAGGATAACAGCATAACCGCGAGAGACTAATCACAGAATATCAACCAAAACCAAGATTTAATGGGAAGCATAACACGAGCCAGCCACGGCTCAACCTCCCGCCCTCAAACAAACACGATGCTGGAAGGGGGGGGGGGCTACTTAACCATCAGACTAACTAACTGGATTTAACCTGGCTAAGGTGAACCCAGTACTGGTTACCGGAATGGTTATCCTTAACCAGCAGATTCACCGGGCCTAAAATGCGCAAATTGGTGCTAGGCCCCAGAAAATGAGGAGTAAATTTACTCATATTTCCGACACGCAGCTGCCTACTGGGGAAACTACGGACATAGACCTGATCTCCTAGCCTCCCTCTAAAGGTTCGCCGATTACGATTGTAACGCTCACCTTGATTATTATGGACCCTGAGTATATTACGTCTGGCACGGTTCCAGTTTTCATTGATGACTTGAGGAACTAGATCTTGAATTCCCCACAAGTTCTAAAAAGGGGAATTAACAGGATAGGAAAGGATCAAAGAGGCGGGAGTAGCTCCCAAGGCTTCATGATTGGTGGTATTAAAAGCAAAACTAAGCCAAGGAAGACTAGAGTCCCACTTACTAGGCGTTTTCTGAAATCAAAGCGGATTTACGATTTCGGTTAACCCTCTCCGTAAAGCATGCCTGCGGATAATACGACGCAGTCGTGATATGCTTGACACCGTTCTGAAAATAGGACGCCTTGAAAGGAGCCGAAAGGAAGGCCGGCGCATTATCGCTAACAATTTTCATAGGGGGGCCAAAAACAATGAAAACTTTAGTTAAATGAGGAATAGTGGTGGTAGCAGTGAGCCAAGTGAATCCGGAGAACGCATCAATAATAACTAACACGTATCGATGACCTTTCTTAGTACGAAGAAAGGGTCCTAGATAATCGATATAGAGCTTGTGCGTAGGACAGGACTCGCGCTCAGAGCTCAGCAAACCCTGTTGAAGAGCATTCTTGGGTTTGACTACATTATACAGCCGATATTGCTATACCATCTCTCTGACATTTCGCTCCATGGTGGGCCAAGTCAAATGCTCCTTGACTTTTTTCAGAGTCTTAGGAACTTATAAGTGGCTACCCACCAACGAATCATGAAAGTACCGAAAAACCGGGCGCACCAGAGCTACTGGCAAACTTCTTTAACTGCTTCGCATGCCCGACCCTTTTACGCAGAATGCAACTGTTAATAATATACTCATGCGACAGTTCTCCAGCCAAATAGGGTCCTGATCCCGACGCTGAGCGACATCAAACTAAAGAGGAATTTCTCCCAATCCTGCCTCCATCTGTCTCCCGGGTTCCCTCACTAGGTGTAGATTCGGCGAACTACCGGCTGAGGACATCCGCAAGGATATTTTCAGTGTCTCTCACGTGTTTAACTTCAAATTAAATGCGTACCTCTCATCTGGCACTACGGCCAGTTTTACGGCTAAAATACCAGCATTAGATGTGTCATTTTGGACAATAAACCTTTTATTAAAGTATGGTACTCCTAGAAATGGACGATTGGCTACAGCTGCCTTAATATACTCAAACGCGGGCTCCTGGACAGGTCCTTATTCAAAACGCACTCTCTTCCGGCACTGTTCGTTTGAGGTCGCGGCCAACTAAGCAAAATTAGGGACAAAACGCCTAAAGTAGTTCAACATGCCTATGAACCTAGCAATTCCGAGTTTATCAGTAGGCGGAGGCAACGCCCGTATGGTCTTAGTTCGCTCTTGTTCGTTGCGAATACTCTGACCTGACACTAGGTGACCTAAGAAGAACACCTGCTGCCTTTCTAATGTCATCTTACTGGGTTTAACAGTCAGCCCGGCTCCCTGAAACCTCGAAAGAACTTTCTGGATATGATCCAAATGGACTGAAACGAACAGCTATAGATGACTAAATCGTCCAAATAATTATAGGCAAACACTAATTTCAAGTTCCTAAGGATATTATCCAGCAAACGAGTTGCCAAACCAAAAGGAACTCCGTCAAACAGATTCCAATGAGTACAAAATGCGGTAACATGTTTACATTCTTCAGCTAATGGAATCTGACAACAGGCTTGGTTCAAACCAAGAACAGTAAACCAATTAGTACCGGCAAACCAGGTAAAAGTTATGTAGATCAGAGGCAGAGGTACATTCGAAGACAACCTTAGTGTTCAAGCACCCGGTAGTTAACCACAGGTCTGAAATAGTGCTCCTGATCCTTGGGAACATGGCATATGGGGGAAGCATAAGTAGATGTAGAAGGCGTAATAACTCCTTGTTGGAGCATTTGTGATATTCTCGCCTTCAGTATCTTCACCTTAGGAGGTGAGAGGCGACGTGGGGGCTGCCTGACAGGACTATCGTCGGATAGAAGGATATGGTAATTAAGAACATTAGTGACACTCAAGTTATCACTAAGAAGCTCAGGAAAACTCTGTAACAAATCCCGTAATTGAGAAGCGTGATGCGGCGAGAGATGGGTAAGATCAAACTCATTAGCCACATCCTGAACGGCCAATGCATCTGCATTTCGATGCACAATACGTTTAGCGCACTTATAAAACGAAACATAAGGTGGCTTGCGGAGTATGGATGGAGATGTAGAAACTTCTCCACAGGAGCTAACTTAAAGAAAAAGGTGTGCCCAGAATAATCCAAGAATAACCCAGTATTTACTGAAATCACATCCCAAAATTAGATCGACCGGCAGCTCCTTGACCGAGGCTAATGACAAGGGCCAGGAAAAATCCCCCATCGATATACTCCCTCGGACCCAATCATGCAGAGGCAACACCTGGTCATTGGCCACCCGACATCTCTGCACCGGAGAAAGCACCGACCGAAGTTTCGTAAAATGACCAACTTCCAAAAACCACTCGAAGCACAATAATGAAAATGAGCTACCAGAATCGGAAAGAGCACAGATCGGTTCGCCACCTACTCGAGAACAAACGTAAGGCGAGGGCGGTGAAGAGGGAGCGACAACACGGGTACGCCAGCGTCTAAAGGCTCGATCACGAGATAGCTGCCCAGTCCGGCGTCATTTATTGGCTCTGAGAGCGCGAGGCTGAATCCGAGAGCGCTCCAAGTGAGCCGTGCTGCCGCACCTGAAACAACCCCGGGGTTCCAGTTTTACGGCTTCAGCGGATGCAGACACTTCGGAATTTCCCTTGCCAGCGCCGGTGGCCTGCCCCTTAACTTCGTGACATACATCGTATCCAAGTGGCAACGCCCATATCGCTACAACCGCGGCACGGAGTTCTTCCCAAGCTGAAGGCTGATTACGGAAAACATAGTGCTACTTATCCGCAACGCGCATTCCCCTAAGAACAATAGACACCGGCTGTTGTTCAGGCAAATCGATTAACAAAGCCAAGGACGCCGTCTGAACTCTGTCCACATACTGATGTAACTGCTCTTTATCCCGCTGCATCTCCCAAATGTAACGACATTCAAGCTGTTTTCGAACTCCGGTGGTCAATCTCTGCCTAATGACGAGCTCCCTCAATTGCTGTAAGGAGAACACTTCAGTCATGGCTCGGAAGAGGAGGTTCTGCAACTCACTTCTAGCTAACAGGTACGGCAGTGACAAAATTACTTGGTGTGGAACCACGATAGGGAGAAGCATAAAGTTCAAGACGAACCGACAACCGTAATAATTTTTCGACCTGTTCAAGCCACTCCACGACTAATTCAGTAATATCACGAGAGGATTAGGCAACTTGGCAAACATTGCGTCTAACTTCACCGAGGACGTAACAGTACCATCCCGGGCAGGCTCTCGCCCTCTCCCGAACACAGCAAGTCCCGCTCCTCAATCCTCTTCTCACCAAATCTAAACACGTAACATTAAACTGCAATGCACTAACCAAAGAGCCCAATTCGGCGGCTAATTTTTTATGGTGATCTTCCAAAGCTAACATGCCCAAATCCGCTTTCCGATTTGTTAAATACATTAACTGGGCCTACACCGTATCCAATAGACTGGCACTAGGTTGAGTGCCTTCCAAAACGCAAATATTGTCCACAAGGCCCCTAACAGCCTTCAACAAAAATTCAGTGGCCGCTCCTGTCTCACCCAACACCGCCGGCGTGACGTCAACCGGCTGAAAAACGGCAACACCTAAACGGGCCACTAAATCCGGATCACTGCTCTCAGTAGCTTGGCGCCTTATTTCCAACTCGTAAACAAGATGTTCCTGAGCAGGCCGATCCCCGGACTCTGACTGACCGCCATTACAATACACCTGAAACAATCAACACCCAAAACAATGTGGTGTCACAGAACAGAAATAAAATTGAAACTAACAGTAACTGGAATGGCAAGAACACAAACGTAACCACGCTCTGCTACCAGTGAAATCCCTGGGCTAGCAGGACGGAGCGGATGCGGTTATATTTGTGGAAAGAGGTCAAAATATGTTACTGTCAGTTGCACACCATCATACAAAATTTATTTCTTAAAACACACAATCAGACAAGCAAGAATCAAAACTCTCAAGGTTTTAACGAAAGACCTCCTTTGATTTAATTTAGATCGGCTGAAGGCCACATCGAAAATCCAAGGCACAAGGCCTAAGCAAGGTACAGGAGTTCTTCTGGCGGTTTCACTTCTTCAGAATTTTTTATCTTCAATATAAATAGGCTGAAAGCCTTAGATTTAATGTTATCCCATATAACGCGGCTGAAGGCCTCACGTTAATCAAGAATAGTCTCGCGGCTTAAGGCCGAGACAAAGATTTTCAAAGTTTAATTTATATTGGCTGAAAACTCGGTTGAAGGCCGCATATCAACAAAACAATTTTACGGATTTTGCCTGGGAAGAAGAGCTTTCAATTTGAAAAGGCTGAAGGCCTGATCTCAAAATACTTCGTGTAAAACTCTGCTGCAGGCCTCATATTAAAAAATAACAATCTTATGACTTAAGGGCAAGACAAGGATTTTGAATTTTTAATTTAATAGAGATTAAAACACACATCATGGAGAAAACAATTTTACGACTTAAGGCCTAAAGGAAGAGATTCTGAATTTCAACTAAAATAGGATAAAGTCTTTATCCTAAAATGCTTCACATAACTCTCGGCTGAAGGCCACATACGAAACCCAAATAATCTCACGTCTTAAAATTAAAAATTGGAAATTTCTTTGTCTGGGCTTTAACTGAAAAACTCGGCTGAAGGCCACATAAAAACTACAAAATATTTCTTCCGGCTTAAATCCTAGACAAAATTTTCAACTTTTGATTTTAAAAGGCTGAAAACTCGGCTGAAGGCCACATACCAGTCAAGAAACTTTTTTTACGCCTTAAGGCCTAAGAAGAAAAGCCTTGAAATTTCAATAAGAAAAAACTCCGCTGAAGGCCACACACAGTACTTAAGACTAAAAAGGAAATCACTCTGTAAAACACAAGGAGCGGCGCTCAGAAGGTTCCAACCTGGGGAAGTAACTAACGCACTTTTAGGTGAAACAGGCAGCCAGACCGACAACTTCTTAATCAAAAGGCAACCCAACAAAAAGCCAGCCGAGGAACCAACCAACAACATCACTTCTACTGCATCTGAACAGCAAAACGACAACAAGATGTCAATCGCAAAACGTTCCGGATACTGGTGGCCAATCAAGCCAAATGAGAATAAACGCCCAAAACTACCAACACCTTAGCTGTCACACTACACGCTGTGCTGTACAATACCAACACGATGTGGAAAATACACTGCCAGAAACTACGTCAACAACCACTTTAGGTCACTGGAACGTCAACGGCCACAACACAGGAGATACCTCTGGTACACTTAATTTAAGTCATTCCTTCATTAATGAAGTTTAACACCACACAGGAAGACGGCTGCAATTCTAGTCGACTTCAATGCACACACGTTGTTGCTCGCGTGGATCTCTCAGAAAGTGACAACCAGGATCAAACCAAGAGATGTGATAGCAGTTGAGGCTTGATAGTAGGTTAAGTGAGCACTCAACTTTAGTGTCCAGTTTCGGTGGCTGACGAACTTCGTAACCCTCGCAAGAAGTGCCTCACAACTCCAACCGCACGTGCACGCCGCCAGCGGCTCCGGTCTGACCACGCGCCACAGAGACTTCCTCGTTGCTCTGACCCAACGGACCGACTGTCACACACAGCACACCCGGAAAACATATCCGCCACACCAGACATAGTACAGCAGTACTAGTATCGATACACACTGCTACTGCGGCTCACGGAGAGAAGACAGCAACGTTATTGCGGTAACCACTGGGCTACAACAAATGATTAAAAAAAAAAAAAAACAAGGCACCCATCCAGCCAGCCACGGCTCACATACGTTGCAAAGAGCAATGGTGCTGACAATTCCTTTCAGTATTCAATACTGCCTTCTCACGTTGCCATCCTGATAAGTCAATGTTGACTTTTATAGAAGAGATATTCATTTTCCAAAACATCGCAGTTCTTCCACATAAAACATGTTCCTTAATTCTACAACACTTATTCAAAAAATGGCTCTGAGCCCTATGAGACTTAACATCTATGGTCATCAGTCCTCTAGAACTTAGAACTACTTCAACCTAACTAACCTAAGGACAGCATACAACACCCAGCCATCACGAGGCAGAGAAAGTCCCTGACCCCGCCGGGAATCGAACCCGGGAACCCGGGCGTGGGAAGCGAGAACGTACAACAGTTATTGTTTCTATACAGGCTACACTTTAGTTTCTTTTTTTGGCGTGCTTTTGCCTAGAGCGGAATGCTGTCTGTGTATTTCAATGGTCAAATTTTTCAGTGTAACGAAAATATGATTCTCTATAAATTGTTCGAAACAAAGAGTAGGATATGACCAAATGAGGAAGCAAATAGACCAGCGTGAGGACTAGTTTTGCGAAAAACGATTTAACTTCTTTAAATAAATCAGGGTAACTGAGAAAAACTTAAATCTTTCGTTGCTGTCATACTAAAGTCATACGCAGTGTTTAGAATTGTCACGTCGATGTCTCATATCTGCCTAGTGTTAGCGAGATGCTTTAGGAGCTTTAAGTAGAATGCTATGGACCACAGGGTGTACTCAAAAAATGTCTGAAGTAACTAATTGTGTTTTCTTATACACCATAGTTATTGTTTTGCACCACTACTATAAATCTCAGAAATTCTGCTGGTTTGTACATAATGCGGATGTAGTGGAATATAGATGCTCCAGAAAGTGGCGCAAAATGTGCAAAATATTGATTTGTGTTATGTCAAAGTCATCTGTAAATATTATGTCGATATTTTGTGACCATACTTTGTCCATAATTAGCGTCCTGATATAATCGCTCTTAAACAAAAAAAATTAAGTCTGAAATCCTAGGTTCACTTGAAAATATGTATCTATTAGGCTGGTGCAGAAGTTCACAGCTTTTTTTTTTTTGTCAGCTGGTATTCAGGTTGCTAAGGGTTTATTTAACGATTGTCAGTTTTTATTGTTAGTTCACTGTTGCTATTTGAGTTTACATGTTGAAATTTTGTGTCTGAAGATAGTGAGTGGAGCTGTCGACGCTACAAAATGGAGTACAAACAGGATAAATCGGAACATTTCCGACATTTTACACGGTCTGAGTTCATTCGAGGGGCTACAGCAGCGGAGGCACCCAGAAACATTTGCACCGTGTGTGGGGATAATACTATTGGACAGAGAACTCTAAGGAAGTGGTTTTCTCTTGTTAAGGAGGATCGTTTTGACGTTAATGATTTCGCTGTTTAATGGAAGTCGTTCACACTCATGAACCCACAATGATCCACGCGAGTGTACTCGAGAGCTGGTAAATGTGGTAAACTGCAATTATTTCACCACCGTACGAATTTAAGTGCAATTGGAAAGGCTCAAACATCAAGAGTACGGGTGCCGCATGCCCTAAGCCAAAATCACAAAATCAGCAGGTGACCACATGTGCATCATTGCTTGGCTCGTGAACAACACCGGCGATGACTACTCCGTACCGCTATTGGGGTGCAAAATAACTGATGATGGTCGAAGAACAGAGGATATAGATTATAGACTGGAAATGGCAGGGAAAGCGTTTCTGAAGAAGAAAAATTTGTTAACATCGAGTATAGATTTCAGTATCAGGAAGTCGTTTCTGAAAGTATTTGTATGGAGTGTAGTCATGTATGGTTCAAATGGTTCAAGTGGCTCTGAGCACTATGGGACTTAACATCTATGGTCATCAGTCCCCTAGAACTTAGAACTACTTAAACCTAACTAGCCTAAGGACAGCACACAACACGCAGTCATCACGAGGCAGAGAAAATCCCTGACCCCGCCGGGAATAGTACCCGGGAACCCGGACGTGGGAAGCGAGAACGCTACCGCACGACAGCCGTGTATGGAAGTGAAACATGACGATAAATAGTTTGGACAAGAAGAGAATAGAAGCTTGCGAAATGTGGTGCTACAGAAGTATGCTAAAGATTAGATGGGCAGATCACATAACTAACGATGAAGTATTGAATAGAATTCGGCAGAAGAGGAATTTGTGGCACAACTTGACAAGAAGAAGGGACCGGTTGGTAGGACATGTTCTGAGGCATCAAGGGATCACAAATTTAGCACTGGAGGACAGCGTGGAGGGTAAAAATCGTAGACGGAGACCAAGAGATTAGACGGAAACCAAGAGATGAATACACTACGCAGATTCAAAAGGATGAAGGTTGCAGTAGGTACTGGGAGATGAAGAAGCTTGCACAGGATAGAGTAGCATGGAGAGTTGCATCAAGCCAGTCTCAGAACTGAAGACAGCAAACAACAACAATGCTAACACAGGGAAACGAAAGGAATGGTTGAGCCCAGCAAAGCAGCAACTCCCGGAACAACGACCTGTAATCATCTACAAAAGATGATGTTATGCATCTAGTGCGCTACGAATTGCTTCCCCGAAGTGTAACCATCACTGCTGACGTTTATTCTCAGCAACCGAGACGTTTTGCAGACGCAATCCAAGAACGACAAGGAGGAAGACCGCGTGAAGTGATGCTACTCCACGATAATGACCACCCGCATTTTTCTAGGCTGAGGGAAGACACTATACGGGAGTTGTGTTGGGGAGTCCTTCCGCAACCACGTTATTCAGCTGATCTGGTGTCCTCAAACACAGATACAACCTTGAAGGAACTTCCCTTTCCAATGAAGATGCTCTATGAACATGGCTCGACGAGTTCTTCGCCTCAAAACCACGTGATTTCCACAGTCGCGGAATATAAAACGTACTCCAGCGTTGACAGATTGTTTTAAATAGAGAAGGAGAATGTATTATTGATAAACGTCTGTGTTACGTTAGAACTTATGCACCAGACAAATACCTTTTCTGCATGAGACACGGCAGTCCGCAGAGCTTACCGGTGTGACGGGATGCCGCAGCGTGAGGGGAACGTGCATCCAGCCATGAGGTTGCCCCGCTGAACTGCAGGCGTTCATGAACAGTACAAGGCGTAGGGTAGTATCTGACAACTTCTCGGGCTTCAAACTACCCATTTCAGCGATAGTATTGCTCGTAACGGGAATATTTTTCAATCTCTGAGTTTTGACGTTATAACAACAGCAGCTGCCGAAGAGCACTGAAACACATAAATCAAAAGAAGGCAGCTGTAGTAGACGAAATTCCTTCAGAATTCTTGAAACTCTGGGTGAACTTACCTTCGTAGCACCATTCCACTTAGTAAGCGAGATATATGTATCGAGTAACACATACTCTGACATCAATAAAAAATATAAAACAGCAATTCGGAAGATGCTGACATCTGTGAAGAATATTACGGCTACGAAGAAGTCTCGGACGAAATATCAGCACAGGTCAGTTACTGGATGCAGCAGTATTCCGAGCACTTTATTCACCGTGGTCGTTTCTTTACGTTTGATTAGCCAGATAGGATTCTACAAGCAGTCAGCTGAATTACTACTTAGCAGCTTCCCTTACGGTTGGGCAATGCCTTTGCCACACACATAAAAAAAGACGTATTTCACAAAAAGATTGTCAATGTAAAAGGATTCCTTTCCTGGTTAATGGTTGGCTTACGATATCTCTCAGCATTCGCAACCACTGTATCCTGATGATTAGTAAATCTTCTTGGCCTCAGTATCATCCACGGGCAATTATCGTCCTAACTTACAGGCAAAGCAAGTGGAGGTCCTTTCTGTGCATACAAAAGCTTGGTGAATGTTGGGCGGTCACATCATTGTCCGGCGAGTTGCCATACCTACCTGTCACTCTGGGAATGATGGGATTCCCTCAAACATATTTACATGAGATAGTCCTTCAGATGTACGCGTGAGACTCCTAGCAGTTGACGTCTAAATGTGGTTTTTTATGTATTTATTTGCAATGGATTTCGGTGTCTCTCCATTTTCTGGCATGTCTACGGTACCACGTGATCAGGCGTGTACCGGGTAATCATCAATATACACATGTCTCATAGAGGGTATAAAACCAAAAATGCAGACAAAGTACCGTCTGCAACATCCAAAATTTTCGCCGTTTAATTTTCGTTGATATCTTCCACTATACTCTTGATTCTGATGCTATATGCTGTACTACAGAAACTAAATACATCAATACTTCGATTACGTATTAAATAAAAATTTGACTGTATATAATTGATTGTAATTATAATAGAAGTATTATAAATTGCCGGGTAATAGCCAAGGGAACTTTATTGAGATGTATCAATAGCAAAGACGAAATGATAATAGCTGTACCGATGTTTATCTTTGCGCATGGAGAGCCTCTGTCGCGTGGCGTGCAGATGGGAGGCAGAGCAGTTTGTGTCATGAAAGAGTGCGGAAGTGTTTGTTGAACGCTCCGGCCGACCCGTTGTGTACCTATACTCGCGCCAGTGTAGACATCCCTAACTCGTTAACCTGCGATTACTGAGAGCACGGTAGGAGTGGACCGGCGGGGGAAGCTGCAGTTTCAACTGTTGCCTGTCCCGTAAGTATCCGTGGCTCTGGAGACGACTCGGGGTTCCTCTCATCAAGCAGCAGCAGCAACAGCAGCTCCGCATTGTCGTCGGCTACATACTTGTCATCCGCACAGCTACAATATCGAAGGACTGTTAATTGACAAACATTGTAGTGTAGAGAGGCTTCAACCAGCAACATTTCATTCACAGAGTGTGAATAACTTGAATAATAACTTGCAAAAGTTAAAATTTCTAGGACACCTGTGTTGCATTGTCCTCATACATTATTACCATGCAGGGTCCCTTTCCTTTCCATGCAATCGTCGAGTGTCATAAGAATATCAAAACTGATTAAATATTTACTGCTAGTTTCGTGTACTTCATACTGACCAGTTTCAGTCTAAATTTTCTGCCTTAGTAACTACATTGTTGTATTGCTTAACAGAAGCTACTTACAGCAAAGTAAGTTTCGCTGGCAAAACAAATAACTACAGATACAATATAAATCTCCCACATGAACCATGGACCTTGCCGTTGGTAGGGAGGCTTGCGTGCCTCAGCGATACAGATAGCCGTTCCGTTTGTGCAACCACAATGGAGGGGTATCAGTAGAGAGACCAGGCAAATGTGTGGTCCCTGAAGAGATGCAGCAGCCTCTTCAGTAGTTGCAGGGGCAACAGTCTGGATGATTGACTGATCTAACCCTGTAACACTAATCAAAACGGCGTTGCTGTGCTGGTACTGCGAACGGTTGAAAGCAAGGGGAAACTACAGCCGTAATTTTTCCCGAGGGCATACACCTTTACTGTATGCTTAATGATGATGGCGTCCTCTTGGGTAAAATATTCCGGTGGAAAAATAGTCCCCCATTTGGATCTCTGGGCGGGGCTACTCAAGGGGATATCGTTATCAGGAGAAAGAAAACTGGCATTCTACGAATCGGAGCGTGGAATGTCAGACCCATTAATCGCGCAGGTAGGTTAGAAAATTTAAAAAGGGAAATGGATAGGTTAAAGTTGGAGATAGTGGGAATTAGTGAAGTTCGGTGGCAGGAGGAACAAGATTTCCGGTCAGGTGAATACAGGGTTATAAACACAAAATCAAATAGGGATAAAGCAAGAGTACGCTTAATAATGAATAAAAAAATAGGAGTTCGGGTAAGCTACTACAAACAGCATAGTGAACGCATTATTGTGGCCAAGATAGATTCGAAGCCCACGCCTATTACAGTAGTACAAGTTTATATGCCAACCAGCTCTGCAGATGACGAAGAAATTGATGAAATAAAAGAAATTATTCAGATAGTGAAGAGAGACTAAAATTTAATAGTCATGGGTGACAGGAATTCGACAGTAGGAAAAGGGAGAGAATGTAACGTAGTAGGTGAAGATGGATTGGGGGTAATAAATGAAAGAGGAAGCCGCCTGGTAGAATTTTGTACAGAGCACAACTTAATCATAGCTAACACATGGTTCAAGAACCATAAAAGAAGGTTGTATACATGGAAGAGGCCTGGAGATACTGACAGGTTTCAGATAGATTATATAATTATAAGACAGAGATTTAGGAACCAGCTTTTAAATTGTATGACATTTCCAGGGGCAGATGTGGACTGTGACCACAATCTATTGGTTATGAACTGTAGATTAAAACTCAATAAACTGCAAAAAGGTGGGAATTTAAGGAGATGGGATCTGGATGAACTGAAAGAACCAGAGGTTGTAAGGAGTTTCAAGGAGAGCATAAGAGAACAATTGAGAGGAATAGGGCAAACAAATACAGTAGAAGAAGAATGAGTAGGTTTGAGGGATGAAGTAGTGAAGGCAGCAGTGGATCAAGTAAGTAAAAACACGAGGGCTAGTAAAAGTCCTTGGGTAACAGAAGATATATTGAATTTAATTGATGAAAGGAGAAAATATAAAAATGCAGTAAATGAAGCGGGCAAAAAGGAATATAACCGTCTCAAAAATGAGATCGACAGGAAGTGCAAAATGGCTAAGCAGGGATGGCTATTGGACAAATGTAAGGATGTGGAGGCTTATTACAAAAAACTCGATGGTTTGTCACCTCATGGTTCCATGTCACAGACATCAGCGAAAGTTCTTCACCAAGTGTTATGCACAGATCACATCTGGATCACCAGTGAAGACGGAACAGGCTAATATTGTTGCTCACATGCCAGTTGCGCAGTGAACTAGCTTTATTGCTGTACACTTGTACTGTGTTGAAGGACAAGGATAAAGTGATGACATGGCGATGGAACTTGATGAGGTTTGTTTGAAATAGATACATTGACTCTGCACAAAAGAGTAAACAAGTAACCGGCAAATGAAATCTATTTACAATGTCTACTAGCTGGTGAATGCGGTAAATGATGTTCTCACAGGAGTGCACGTTGAGGGCATACAGGCCTCAGTGATATGAGCATGTCGTCCTATCACGTGACCACGGAATAACAATGGACGTAAGTCTGGAGTGAAGCAAACTTTCTTTATGAACCACCAGGCACACTGTACTTATGAACGAAAGCGAAACATGTGGACAGCCCTAAATAAAGCCAAACACATCAGTAGCTCACGTTAAGCTCAACCCAAGTAGTCCATGGCTCGTGCACCAGACCCAGAATACGTGTATACTCGGTACTATAGCCCATCTCAAACTGGTTTGTTTTTTACTCCTGTGTGCATCATACCATTGCCATAATTTGGCCTAACAGAATATTTGCTTGTGAGTGGACACCACGTGCCACACGCTTTGCGCTGATTGCCGTCCACATATTTCTGCGGGACAGCTGTCGTGATAGTCACTAGGGGAAAGATAGACACTGCCTACAGGAAAATTAAGGAGACCTTTGGAGAAAAGAGAACCACTTGCATGAATTTCAAGATTTGAGATGGAAACGCAGTTCTAAGCAAAGAAGGGAAACCCGAAAGGTGGAAGGAGTATATAGAGGGTCTATACAAGGGCGGTGTTCTTGAGGACAATATCATACAACCGGAGGAAAGTGTAGATGAAGTTGATATAGGAGATATGATACTGCATCAAGAGTTTGACAAAGCACTGAAAGACCTAAGTCGAAATAAGGCCCCGGGAGTAGACAACATTCAATTAGAACTACTGACAGCCTTGGGAGAGCCACGCCTAACAAAACTACCATCTGGTGACCAAAATGCATGAGACAGAAAAATTACCCTCAGACTTCAAGAAGAATATAATAATTCCAATCCCAAAGAAAGCAGGTGTTGGCAGATGTGAAAATTACCGAACTATCAGTTTAGTAAGTCATGGCTGCAAAATACTAACGCGAATTCTTTACAGACGAATGGAAAAACTGGTAGAAGTCGACCTCAGGGAAGATCAGTTAGGAAATATTGGAATACGTGAGGCAATACTGACCCCACGACTTATCTTAGAAAATAGATTATGTCTACAAAAGCTAGAAACGTAGGTTTGCCTTTCCTTAGAGTATTCCAGTCAACACTGTCAAAAGTTTTCTCTCTTTGAATTTCTGAAGGTGGCATGGGTAATATACAGGGAGTGAAAGGCTATTTACAATTTGTACAGAAACAAGATGGCATTTATAAGAGTCGAGTGGCATGAAAGGGAATCAGTGGTTGGGAAGGGAGTGAGATAGGTTTGTAGCCTCTCCCCGATGTTATTCAATCTGTATATTGAGTAAGCAGTGAAGTAAACAAAGTTTTTATTTCTTCTCCATGGATTTTAATACCTACTCCGAATTTTTCTTTTGAGGTTCGGCGATGACATTGTAATTCTGTCAGAGAGGGCAAAGGACTTGGAAGAGCAATTGAAAGGAATAGATAGTGTCTTGAAAGGAAGATATAAGATGAACACCAACAAAAGCAAAACGATGATAATGGAATGTAGTCGAATTACGTCGGGTAACGCTGAGGGAATTAAAATAGGAAATGAGACACTTAAAGTAGTAAAGGAGTTTTGCTATTTGGGGAGCAAAATAACTGATGATGGTCCAAGTAGAGAGGATATAAGATGTAGACTGGCAATTGCAAGGAAAGCGTTTTTGAAGAAGAGAAATTTGTTAACATCAAATATAGATTTAAGTGTCAGGAAGTCTTTTCTGAAAGTATTTGTACGGAGTGTAGCCATGTATGGAAGTGAGACATGGACGATAAATAGTTTGGGCAATAAGAGAATAGAAGCTTTCGAAATATGGTGCTATAGAATATTGCTGAAGATTAGATGGGTAGATCACATAACTAATTAGGAGGTATTGAATAAAATTGGGGAGAAGTTTGTGGCGCAACTTGGCTAGAAGAAGGGATCGGTTGGTAGGATCAAGGGATCACCAATTTAGTATTGGAGGGCAGCGTGGAAAGTAAAAATCGTAGAGGGAGACCAAGAGATGAATACACTAAGCAGATTCAGAGGGATAGAGAAGCATAAGGAGCTGCTTCAAACCAGTCTCAAGACTGAACACTCCAACAACAACAACGTGGGATATGGAGGGCTGTCGTTGATGATTCCCACCATTTGACGAGTACAATTGATGGTCCCTTCACAGTGTTGATGTGCTCGGTTGACAGTCATCTGTCGAGTCCGTGTTTGTGGCATAACGGAACACTACCTGAGGATGGCGTAGTAAAAGTCTGCGATTCCCGGATGGGGGGGGGGGGGGGGGGGGGTCAGGCATTTTTCTGCCACGTGATGACCGAGTGTTGTGTAAAGTCCTTAGGTTAGTTAGGTTTAAGTAGGCACAGTCTACACGTGTCTCCAACTGACGGTTGACATTCCGGTGAGATCAGGTAAGCGGGCAGCGGCTACGCCATAGTAGTTGTCGTCAAAGCTTGATGGTACAGGCGTAAGCAGTGTGATCAGTAAATGCAGCTGGCCACAACTCGGCTGCCTTGACTGCATCCTCGAGAGAGCGGGATGTATACATCCTATTAATGTACACTGGCAATGGAAAGGTAACCATTTCTGAAGAAGAGAAATTTGTTAACATCGAGTATAGATTTATGTATCAGTAAATCGTTTCTGAAAGTATGGAGTGTAGTCATGTATGGAAGTGAAACATGTACGATAAATAGTTTGGACAAGAATAGAATAGAAGCTTTCGAAATGTGGTGCTACAGATGAATGCTGAAAATAGGGTGGATAGATCACGTAACTAATGAGGAGGTATTGAATAGAATTGGGGAGAAGAGCAATTTGTAGCACAACTTGACTAGAAGAAGGGATCCGTTGGTAGGACATGTTTTGAGGCATCAAGGGATCACAAATTTAGCATTGGAGGGCAGCGTGGAGGGTAAAAATCGTAGAGGGAGACCAAGAGCTGAATACACTAATCAGATTCAGAAGGATGTAGGTTGCAGTAGGATCTGGGAGATGAAGAAGCTTGCACAGGACAGAGTAGCATGGAGAGCTGCAGCAAACCAATCTCAGGACTGAAGACCACAACAACAACAACAACAACAACAAAACATTTTTCGCAAGCTCGGAACCTTCTGGTCCGTCAGAAACTATCACATTCATTTTTCCATAAATACAGTGTACAAATCTCACAAAATTTAACAAGACAACCGTCTGGACCTTACAAAAGTAAGAGAAAGAATGAATAAGTAATTGTTCCTTCTCTTTCAACAACATTCAAATATTCACAAATAATGTTTGACGTCGCACTGAGACGGCGCGTTTGTTCCTTGAGCTTGACATGTAACTCCTTACAAATGGAAGGCCTCAGACACGGCCAACCGATTCGGCTAAAATTTGGCAGGTCGCTTGTGTACAACCTAAAACGGAGGAATCTAAGATATTTTAGGTCAACACCGCCACGTTATTGAAAAAATCACCCCTAAAAGTTATGAAGAGCAATCGACTCAAAATTGGTGGGATCGATAGATAATTGTAAATAGAGCATTTTTCAATATCAGCTATTGTAACTGAAAACGCATACTATTCCAGAAACCGAGGAAAGAAAGTTTTACAACTGTCGCTTCTGTTCCTACTTTTTAAACGGTTTTTGCCGACAGCACTGATAGCGCAACAGCCAAGGTAACTGGCTGGGAATCTAAGAACCCGGGTTCGAATCGCGAGGAAACCCAGTGGATGTTATTATTTTCGTTTGTATTTTTCCATATCTCAATTCATAGGAATAGGAGGGTTAATAAGGTAAGTAAATCTATAAGGAACGATAAAAATAAGGTAGGCAAATAAATTTCTGAAACTTCTTGGGGTAGTAAACAACTAAAATGTTACTCCAGGTCACTTTAGAATGGCTCTTCCAGTCACTGTTACGTGTCCTCATTTTTCGTCGAACAACGAGATGGCTGGTACTTGTCACATAAAAATTTGAAGCAAATATACTCACGGCACCAAGAACATCTAATGAATGCAATCTTTCGATAGCTACACTGTTCCTTCCCAAGAGTAGGCGGAAAACAAACTTGGTTTACATTTAAAAATGTCTTTTTCGGGAATTAATTTTGATGCGTACCACGCATACGATATCATTGCGTGAAAAATCGGTGCTGAAAGTTGGTTATGAATTATGTTGTAAATAGTTATTGTATCCGTGCGGTCGTCCAATTCCCGCTGGGCTTCCAGAAGCACACTGCAATCCTGAAGCCTGGAAATAAGGTTTTTAACCTGGCGATCGAAATCAACATTACACGGCTGGTACACAGGTGTACAGTTGGGCGGTATTACTTTTACCGTGCACGTTGGCTGACCCTCGCCAACTATAATCATTGTGTCATATAATATAGCATTACTTTGTCCACTCCAGGAATCCACTACTAGAAAAAACTTGCTATCGGAAACGTATGGTTTTAAAACATTCTCAAGAAATGTTCTGTAAATCGCATTCGTCAGTTTGGAGAAGGTAATGTAAACATTTTTCAACGAGTCGGTTAAACGGTTGACCTCTTCTATAACCTGAGGACCAAATGTAACATTCGTTTCTTGTAAACATAGGAAAACCTTACGTAACAGTTTTCCAGAGGCTGTAGTGGCATGTTGCGCCGTGTACGAATGTGTTAGTAGGTTTTTACTACCAACTGCGACAAGGATTCGTTTTTCTCCCTTATGCGATAACGTGCGTCGAATGTTCATCCAATACTCGCATCCTGTATGCCGGTGTTGATCACGTAATCACTATTAAAACCGGTCATAAGTGACGCCGTTTGCCTGTTGAAAAGAGCTCCCACTTCCTGTATATCTTCTATATTTTGTACCTCCTTATGAGAGACGTATTTAGTGACGCGCCGTTGACGAATTTTATACTCCGATCTGAAATTTTTTGCCCAAGATAATGATGCAGCAGACGTAGAATCCTTGTTGGCCGTATATTGAAGCGCTGCACCTGCAGCCCACTCCTGAAGTATTCTCGCTGTTACATTCTAGTTACGTCAACAAGATTCGACAAATCGGTCGTATGTCCACATATTTATCGCCTGGTATTTGTCGTATCTTGTCCCTCCTTTAACGATATCACTTTCACACAATTTCAAGTCCTTCTTCTGTTCCAGGGCTGTTGTTGCTCCATTCCTTTGCAGTGTTTGTAAGTTCAAATTTGGATGATTCCTGGCTAGCGCTACCGCCTTAACTTTTACTTCAAGGGGTATAGAGCTGTAGTTAAGTCGTTTAGTAACCGGTTCGTGATACTTATCGGGAACGGATGAAGCACATATTCCCAGTGATGTGGAGATTTCTGAAGTGTTATGACAATTTAGCGATTCACTAGTCGGGATATCTTCCACTGAATCACCTTCTGCTTCGTCTTCATGGTATAGTACCTCAGTATCAAGAAAAGTCATTTCGTTCGTCACCACCAAAAATCTCTCCACCATAGCCGTTCCTGTCAACCTGGAACGCCGAGAAACAGACCTGGCTGCTTCCGGTAGTGCGTTGATAATGCATCTGTATTTTGCAAACCAAAACACAGTGACAGTAACTTCCCGCTTGCCATCGTCTGTGACAGGCTCCCAACTATATATTACAACGCTAGTCGAAGGGTGTACATCCTCCGTTACTCAGATTATGCACCTGAAAGATATGACAACAAATAATAACTAGTTACTACGGCATAAACAGACGAGCTAATTTCTACAAACTACATACAGCACTCGTCATATGTTACTTACAGAATAACACTGTATTCATTCACGAAACTTATTTCATTCGGCACATTAATGATGGAAAAATCACTACTGTATCCGCCAGGATCGCGGCAGCCTAATGACGGAAAACAACTCTTTCCGATTTACGTCTATAAGGCTCGTGCTGGACACCTTCTCTCTTCCAGATTCAAAACTATGATATGACGAAGAGGCAACCGGGACAACATAACTCTCCCCGCGTGCATTCTGTCCCGTGCCTCGCTGTAAACAAGCGTCGAGCGGTTGGCTGTCAGTGATCCCTCGTGAGGAATTCGAAGCACTCTTACAAGGGGAGGCCGCCAATTGTGAAATTCAGATTCAATTCATACTGCGCATAATAAAAGCTCATGGCCAGAGGTGCTATGTGGGAAAGCACCAAGATGTACTTCTCAGCCGTTGTCGAGAAAATTGACAGTTAAAAGAAACCGTTGCGGTGAAATACTCACTACGATTGATAGTATTCTACAGCGTCGTGGCGCAGCGGTAAACTCTCGGGTTCGGGTTGGTAATTCCGAAGTTCGCCGGATCGAATCTCGCGCCATGCAACCATTTTTTTTAGTATTTGTTTTTTGTAATTCAAATTTGTGTACATACACACAAAATATATATATATATATATATAATTCCCAGCAATCAGTTGCAACAATTATGCATATAATAAGTTGTTGAAAGTAGTTTGTCGTGGAAAAACTGGCAACTTCGAACATCATTATGTTTTCCGCAAACAAAGTTGTATTTCATTAATGTTATTAAATGTCTTCATAATGTTAACCAAGTATAGTTAACGGAAGACGTAGAAACGATATTCCGAAACGAATACGTATAGCGTAAATCAAACGTTCGAATTAGAATACAAACCCCACGTACACAAATTTTCTGTGGCAGGTATGAAATACACTCCTGGAAATTGAAATAAGAACACCGTGAATTCATTGTCCAAGGAAGGGGAAACTTTATTGACACATTCCTGGGCTCAGATACATCACATGATCACACTGACAGAACCACAGGCACATAGACACAGGCAACAGAGCATGCACAATGTCGGCACTAGTACAGTGTATATCCACCTTTCGCAACAATGCAGGCTGCTATTCTCCCATGGAGACGATCGTAGAGATGCTGGATGTAGTCATGAGGAACGGCTTGCCATGCCATTTCCACCTGGCGCCTCAGTTGGACCAGCCTTCGTGCTGGACGTGCAGACCGCGTGAGACGACGCTTAATCCAGTCCCAAACATGCTCAATGGGGGACAGATCCGGAGATCTTGCTGGCCAGGGTAGTTGACTTACACCTACTAGAGCACGTTGGGTGGCACGGGATAGATGCGGACGTGCATTGTCCTGTTGGAACAGCAAGTTCCCTTGCCGTTCTAGGAATGGTAGAACTATGGGTTCGATGACGGTTTGGATGTACCATGCACTGTTCAGTGTCCCCTCGACGATCACCAGAGGTATACGGCCAGTGTAGGAGATCGCTCCCCACACCATGATGCCGGGTGTTGGCCCTGTGTGCCTCGGTCGTATGCAGTCCTGATTGTGGAGCTCACCTGCACGGCGCCAAACACGCATACGACCATCATTGGCACCAAGGCAGAAGCGACTGTCATCGCTGAAGACGACACGTCTCCATTCGTCCCTCCATTCACGCCTGTCGCGACACCACTGGAGGCGGGCTGCACGATGTTGGGGCGTGAGCGGAAGACGGCCTAACGGTGTACGGGACCGTAGCCCAGCTTCATGGAGACGGTTGCGAATGGTCCTCGCCGATACCCCAGGAGCAACAGTGTCCCTAATTTGATGGAAATTGGCGGGGCGGTCCCCTACGGCACTGCGTAGGATCCTACGGTCTTGGCGTGCATCCGTGCGTCGCTGCGGTCCAGTCCCAGTTCGACGGGCACGTGTACCTTCCGCCGACCACTGGCGACAACATCGATGTACTGTGGAGACCTCACGCCCCACGTGTTGAGCATTTCGGCGGTACGTCCACCCGACCTCCCGCATGCCCACTATACGCCCTCGCTCAAAGTCCGTCAACTGCACATACGGTTCACGTCCACGCTGTCGCGGCATGCTACCAGTGTTGAAGACTGCGATGGAGCTCCGTATGCCACGGCAAACTGGCTGACACTGACGGCGGCGGTGCACAAATGCTGCGCAGCCAGCGCCATTCGACGGGCAACACCGCGCTTCCTGGTGTGTCCGCTGTGCCGTGCGTGTGATCATTGCTTGCACAGCCCTCTCGCAGTGTCCGGAGCAAGTATGGTGGGTCTGACACACCCTTGTCAATGTGTTCTTTTTTCCATTTCCAGGAGTGTATTTGCAGTATCCTTAAAATGGGAAAACCAATAATAATTAGTCTACAACAGATTGCTGTTCAAAAAGGACTGTCATCCCTTTTTTGCAAAGCATTTGCAGAAGAGAACGCTTCTGCTCATATAGTGTGTTTACCTTTAATCAGTTTCAATAGATGGTTCAAATTTCTCTGAGCTCTATGGGACTTAACATCTGAAGTCATCAGTCCCCTAGACCTGGAACTACTTAAGCCTAACTAACCTAAGGACATCACACACATCCATGCCCGAGGCAGGATTCGAACCTGCGACCGTAGCAGCAGTGCATTCCCGGACTGAAGGGCCTAGAACCGCTCGGCCACAGCGTCCGGCAAATTCCAATAGATCATCGAACATTGAGAACAGCTGAAATCTCTCTAATTGAATGAAGCTCCATGGCTCGGCCGATCCCTTAACACGGTGCATGGTATTTGCGGCTGCGTTAGCAGTTCTGTTAACTATAATCCATCGTCCATCGCACGAACAAAAAGCCCTGCCCAGTAGTTGGAAGAAGTCACAGATCGCACCCGTTTACAAGAAGGGCAGTACACGTGATCCTCAAAACTTCCGTCCGGTATCCTTGATATCGATTTGTTATAGAATCTTAGAATATATTCTAAATTAAAAAAATAACGAGGTATGTCTGACAGAATGACCTCCCTATGGCAACCTGTATGATTTCCGAAAACAATGATCACGTGAAACCCAACTCGCTATTTTATCAGATGACTGCTAAAAGTAATGGACGAAGGCAGATAAATGCAGTATTTTTCGATTTTCGAAAAGTATTTGATTCAGTACCAATGCTATACTATTATCAATAGTAAGGCACTATGAGGAATCAATGAAAATTTGCGTCAGTTGAGGATATTTGATAAGGAGAATGTAGCTTGTAATCTTGGATGAAGAGTCATCATTAAGTATCAAAGTAACTTAGATTGTGCCCGAGGGAAGTGTCTTGGAAGCCTTGCTGTTGATATTGTGCAGGGATATGCTAAAGTCCATATTGTTTCAAAAGTCAATATTTCACGGAATAATGCAGGTAGAGATAGCCGCACGCGGTAGCCGAGTTGTCTTGGGCGCCTTGCCACGGTTCGCACGGCTCCCCTCGGAGGTTCGAGCCCTTCCTCGGGCACGGGTGTGTGTTTTGTCCGTAATGTAAGTCAGTTTAAGTTAGGGACCGATGGTCTCAGCTGTTTGGTCCCATAGGAACTTACCACAAATTTCCCAAATTTAGGTTTTTACTGAAACTAAAGAAAGTGCAAATGACAAATAATCCTGAGTTAATAACGAGCATCAAAACCGTTATAGGGATTAGTGAACACAGGGTTGTCGTAGCGAGACTGTATATTGTAATCCCGAAATCCTCGAAAAACAAATAAAAATTATACCTATTCAAAAATGTTGATAAAATTTCACTTGACGCCTTCCTGAGAGACTCATTCCAAATTAATAATATAAGTGTAGACCAGAAGTGGTTTGCATTCAAAAAATAGTATCGGCAGCAATTGAGAGATTTATACGAAATAAACTAACAAACGGCGGAGCTGATCCTCCGTGGTACACAAAACGGGTTAGAACACTGTTGCAGAAACAACGAAACAAACATGCCAAATTTAAACAGACGCAAAATCCCTAAGATTGCTTAAATTCCGGGCTTCTCTAAAGGATAGCCAGAGTTCAATGCGAGATGCCTATAACAGTTTCCACGACGAAACTTTGTCTCGAAACCTGGCAGACAAATCCAAGATATTCTGGTCGTATATGAAGTATGCTAGTGGCAATTTACAATCAATGCCTCCTCTGCGCTATAACACTGACACGCAGTCAACATGGGTTTTGTAAAGATTGTTCCTGTGAAACACAACTAGCTCTTGTTGAGTGCTATTGACAAGGGATTTGAGATCGATTCCGTATTTCCGGAAGGCCTTTGACACTGTACCGCACAAGCGGCTCGTAGTGAAAATGCGTGATTATGGAATATCGTCTCAGTTTTGTGACTGGATTGGCCATTTCCTGTCACGGAGGTCACAATTCTTAGTAATTGACGGAACGTCATCGAGTAAAGCAGAAG
The DNA here is from genome assembly GCF_023897955.1 of Schistocerca gregaria. Taxonomy (NCBI): domain Eukaryota; kingdom Metazoa; phylum Arthropoda; class Insecta; order Orthoptera; family Acrididae; genus Schistocerca; species Schistocerca gregaria. The sequence goes on along the minus strand of NW_026061803.1, from coordinate 1,938,814 downwards.
TGATTTCCGGCGTTCCCCAAGGTAGTGCTATAGGCCCTTTTCTGTTCCTTATCCATATAAACGATTTGGGACACAATCTGAGCAGCTGTCTTCGGTTGTTTGCAGATGACGCTTCCGTTTATCGACTAATAAAGTCATCAAAAGATCAAATTTAAATTACTCTGAGCACTATGGGAATCAACTGCTGCGGTCACTAGTCCCCTAGAGCTTAGAACTACTTAAACCTAACTAACCTAAGGACATCACACACAGGATTCGAACCTGCGACAGTAGCAGTCGCACGGTTCCGGACTGCGCGCCTAGATCAAAAGATCAAAATAAACTGCAAAATGATTTAGAAAAGATATCTGATTGTGCGAAAAGTGGCTGCTGACCCTAAATAACGAAAAGTGTGAGATCATCCACAAGAGTACTGAAAGGAACTCTTTAAACTTCGGTTACACGATAAATAGGTCTAATCGAAAAGCCGTAAATTCAACTATATATCTAGGTATTACAATTACGAACAAGTTAAATTGGACAGAACACATAGAAAATGTTGTGGGAAAGGCTCACCAAAGGCTGCGTTTTATTTTCAGGACACTTAGTAGGTCGGTTATATTTTCTAAGGAGACTGCCTACACTACACTTGTCCGTCCTCTTTTAGAATACTGCTGCGCGGTATGGGATACCTACCAGATAGGACTGACGGAGTACATCGAAAAAGTTCAAAGAAAGGCAGCACATTTTGTTTTATCGCGAAATATGGGAGAGAGTGTCACCGAAATGATACCGGATGTGGATTAGGCATCATTTAAGGCGTTTTTCGTAGTGACGGAATCTTCTCACGAAATTCCAATCACCAACTTTCTCCTCCGGGTGCGAAAATGTTTTGTTGACACCGAACTATATTGGGAGGCACGATCACCACCATAAAATAACGGAAATCAGAGCTCGTACGGAAAGATACAGGTTTCCATTCTTTCCCCGCGCTATACGAAATTGGAATAATAGAGAATTGTGAAGGTGTTTCTATGAACCCTCTGCCAGGCACTTAAATGTAATTTGCAGAGTATCCATGTAGATGTAGATGTACACCAACAGATGGCTCTTTATATGATACAAAAGCAATATTTAGCATAGCAATGGAGTTTTGAAGATGTTACTTATAACAAATGCTCAGTATGTCGGCCGTCATTCACCCACAGTGCCTGTAGTCAGGCGACAACGTTGTGATATGCTCTGTACAACACACCAGTAGGTATGGTGAAAAACTGCCGTCGAGTGTTGTCTTTTAGCATCGTTAATGCGGTCGGACGATCGCGGGTGACTTGAGACCTCAGCTAAGCCCACAGCCAATAATCACACGTACTGAGGTCTGGGGAGCCGGGAGTGGCTGCTCAGCTCGTGATCCTCACTAAATAATGTGCGCGAGACATCTTGCACACGTGTAGCAGTGCGGAGTGGGGCGCCGTCCTGGATAAAAGTCGTACCTTTCGGAGAGTGTTTATTAGCCAGACATGGGACGATGCGATTTAGTAACATCGACCTACCTCGCACCCGCCACGCTGACAGTTTGCAAAGTTGCCCGTCTGTTGCCCAGTTTTACTGTCTTTTTCCATTTCAATAAAAGCCGATGCCATTTCAGGCATTTGTTTCACTTTTTACCACTCGACCGAAATTGTTCTGTGAATTAGGCTACAGGAAAGTTAAGGAGGTATTCGGGAAACAAAGAGAAGCAGCTGTACGAATATAAAGATCTCAGATGGAGAACCAGTCTTCAGCAAAGATGGGAAAGGTGGGAGGTCGAAGGAGTATGTAGAGGGTCTATACAAAGTGTGGGGCAGCGGGTTAACAGTAGTCATTGTAATCACTCACGTTTTGTTGTTGTTGTTTTGGTCTTCAGTCCTGAGACTGGTTTGATGCAGCTCTCCATGCTACTCTATACTGTGCAAGCTGCTTCATCTCCCAGCACCTACCCCAACCTACATCCTTCTGAATCTGCTTAGTGTAGTCATCTCTTGGTCTCCCTCTACGATTTTTACCCTCCACACTGCCCTCCAGTACTAAATTGGTGATTCCTTGATGCCTCAGAACATGTCCTACCAACCGATTCCTACTTCTAGTCAAGTTGTGCTACAAACTCCTCTTCTCCCCAATTCAATTCAATACCTTCTCATTAGTTATGTGATCCACCCAACTAATCTTCAGCATCTTTGTATAGCACCACATTGCGAAAGCTTCTATTCTCTTCTTGTCCAAACTATTTATCGTCCACGTACTCCATACAAATACTTCTAAATCTATACTCGGTTTTAACAAATTTCTCTTCTTCAGAAACGCTTTCCTTGCCATTCTCGGTCTACATTTTATATCCTCTCTAATTAGAACATCATCAGTTATTTTTTTCCCCAAGTAGCAAAACTCCTTTACTACATTAAACGTCTCATTTCCTAATCCAATTCCCTCAGCATCACAGGCCTTAATTCGACTACATTCCATTATCCTCGTTTTGCTTTTGTTGATGTTCATCTTATATCCTCCTTTCAAGACACTGTCCATTCCGTTCAACTGCTCTTCCAAGTCCTTTGCTGTCTCTGAGGTTCGCGAATGACATTGTAACTCTGTCAAAGTTTTTATTTCTTCTCCATGAATTTTAATACCTACTCCGAATTTATATTTGGTTTTCTTTACTACTTGCTCAATATACAGATTCAACAGCATCGGGGAGAGGCTACAATCCCGTCTCAATCCCTTTCCAACCACTGCTTCCCTTTCGTGCCCCTTGACTCTTATAACTGCCATCTGGTTTCTGTTAAAATTGAAAATAGACTTTCGCTCCCTGTATTTTACCCCTGCCACCTTCAGAATTTGAAAGAGGGTATTCCAGTCAACACTGTCAAAAGCTTTCTCTAAGTCTACAAATGCTAGGAATGTAGGTTTGCCTTTCCTTAATCTTTCTTCTAAGATAAGCCGTAGGGTCAGTATTGCCTCACGTGTTCCAGCATTTCTACGGAATCCAAACTGATCTTTCTTGAGTTCGACTTCTACCAGTTTTTCCATTCTTCTGTTAAGAATTCGTGCTAGTATTTTACAGCCGTGACTTATTAAACTGATAGTTCGGTAATTTTCACATCTGTCAACACTTGCTTCCTTTGGAATTGGAATTATTATATTCTTCTTGAAGTATGAGGGTATTTCGCCTGTCTCATATATCTTACTGACCAGATGGTAGAGTTTTGTCAGGACTGGCTCTCCCAAGGCTGTCAGTAGTTCTAATGGAATGTTGTCCACTCTCGGGTCTTTGTTTTGACTCAGGTCTTTCAGTGCTCTTTCAAACTCTTCATGCAGTATCATATCTCCCATTTCACCTTCATCTACATCCTCTTTCATTTCCATAACATTGTCCTCAATTACATTGCCCTTGTATAGACCCTCTATATACTCCTTCCACCTTTCTGCTTTCCCTTCTTTGCTTAGAACTGGGTTTCCATCTGAGCTCTTGATATCCATGCAAGTGGTTCTCCTTTCTCCTTTCTTCCTGTAGGTAGTATCTATCTTACCCCTAGTGAGATGAGCCCTCTACATTCTTACATTTGTCGTCTAGCCATCCCTGCTTAGCCATTTTGCACTTCCTGCCGATCTCATTTTTGAGACGTTTCTATTCCTTTTTGCCCGCTTCATTTACTGCATTTTTATATTTTCTCCTTTCATCAATTAAATTCAATATTTCTTCTGTTACCCAAAGATTTCTAGCATCTCTCGTCTTTTTACCTACCTGATCCTCTGCTGCCTTGACTACTTCATCCCTCAGAGCTACCCATTATTCTTCTGCTGTATTTCTTTTCCCCCATTCTGGTCAATTGTGCCCCTATGCTCTCCCTAAAACTCTGTACAATCTCTGGTTTAGTCAGTTTATCCACGGTCCCATCTCCTTAAATTCTCCCCTTTTCGCAGTTTCTTCAGTTTTAATCTGCAATTCATAACCAATAGATTGTGGTCAGAGTCCACATCTACCCCTGAAAATGCCTTACAATTTGTCGGCCTGAGTGGCCGAGCGGTTCTAGGTGCTACAGTCTGGAACCGCGCGACCGCTACTGTCGCAGTTTCGAATTTTGGCTCGGGCATGGATGTGTGTGATGTCCTTAGGTTAGTTAGGTTTATTTATTTCGGATTTCTAGGGGACTGATGACCTCAGATTTTAAGTCCCATTGTGCTCAGAGCCATTTGAACTTTTTTTTGTCATTAAAATTTAAAACCTGGTTCCTAAATCTCTGTCTCACCATTATATAATCTATCTGATACCTTCTAGTATCTCTAAGCTTCTTCCATGTACACAACCTTCTTTCATGATTCTTGAACCAATTTATATTCACTCATAGGGGGAAATATTTGAAATATTAGAATGATTAGAATTATTTAGATTTTCTGTAAATACTTTTGCCGTCGTTTACGAGAGCTTGGAAAATTTTGATGGTGACAATGTAGTTCCGAATATTTAAACAATTGTGGCGCTTTATTATCCCAATTGTGCAAGGAATTCCATCAACATAACTCACCAAGCGTTATTACACTGTTGAAAATCCTTTTCATCAACCTCATAGCACTGTGCGACCACACCTCCAACCACTTCGCGAGGCTGGCCATTTAGCCTATTTCTTCATGCGGAGGCTGCACTACTCCCACTCAGGTCCATGACTGGCTACTGGCAGAGCGGAAGTTGCACTAATCCCTAAACAAAAGCTTCAGCTGGTGGCAAAGTTTCGATATTTGATACCTGAGAAATTCCTGTTGAAGCACATGCTCTCTCTCTCTCTCTCTCTCTCTCTCTCTCTCTCTCTCTCTCTCTCTCAAGCAGTCACGTCATGTAGTGTGCCACTGCCAGGACTGTACGCACCGTTGGTCATTGTTGGTTTAAACCACAAACAAAGCAGCATTTACCCGGTAAACCCCAGGTGTGGATGTCTTGGAAATATTCCCGCACTCTATCTGACTGATTGAGTAATTAATTACATCGATACCCTTTTTGTGGACAGTTTTTCCTTGCTTCCTATTGGTGGATAATAGAACTGGAATATTTGATGGGATGTTATCCTACAACCTCCCAGCCGGCCGGAGTGACCGAGCGTTTCTAGGCGCTTCAGTCTGGAACCGCGCGACTGCTACGGCCGCAGGTTCGAATCCGGCCTCGAGCATGGATGTGTGTGATGTCCTTAGGTTAGTTAGGTTTAAGTAGTTCTAAGTTCTAGGGGACTGATGTCCTGAGCTGTTAAGTCCCATAGTGCTCACAGCCATTTTTACAACCTCCCAGTATGCAAACCCTACTGTTATTTTTTTCACTTGCCTCCTATCGGTCGATACTAGTACAGTTACGTCATTTGGTAGAAAGTCCATTAAGTTGAAGGTAACTGAAAATTTCGAAGTTCAGTTCAGTTGCACGCTATGTCTATAAACAATCTGTGGAGGGTTTGTACTGGTGCTACAATGAGATGGAGATGGAGGAGAACGAGAAGGAAGGGTCTACTGCCTGATATGATAGAGACAACAGCAAATACCACTGAAAGACAGAGATCACTGTGATGTATTGAGAAGCACTAAACCTGACACACTTAAACTACCTCCTGATCGTCCACACACAGCGCACCTGTCCCCTCGTACACCGCCATTGCCAACGCTCAGAGGCCAGAGAAAACTGTAGCAGCCATGGATGTGCGTGTATACCAGAATGCACCATCCAAGCCATGGGCGGCGTCCAGGGATAATTGGAGTGGTAGGACTTCGGATTTCATCAATGCGTTCAGGACCAACACTTGGCAGTGATAAATACTGAATTGTTCAATTGTCCATGGAGAATACATGCAACACACGCGATCGAAAAGACAGCTCAACTCGTACTGAGTATCAGTTCGCTATTCAGCTATCCAGAGGGCATAATCGCCGGGAGTTGTCCTGCAGCTGTGCGCAAAAAACGACTAGTCCGCTGGCCTGAACTTTTCTTTGTCTCTACCACTCGCAAGAGCTTTTAGCCAGCAAACCCATTTGTTCTGGCCACAGTCTACCTCTGCCACGTGCTCCTCATGACGAACTTTGTCGTCCTAGGAAACCAGCGACGTATTTATCACTGTAATTACAATCACATAGTTCGATTGCAGCCCCAACCTGATAACATTAAAAAGAGATCGAAGTAAGAGAAACACCTCCTCCTGAAGACTGTGGCTCTGGAAATATCAATAACCCTCTTATGACTGGGCACCTCCTTATGGCTATCGATGCCTTGAAACTGCAATCCCCCATGTCAAACCCATATCTCCCTTATGACTGGACACAGCCGTTTTCTTTGTACATGTTGAAACAATAACCACAGTCACTTCACACCCCCAAAACTAGCTTTATAATCCTGCCATTCACACCGCCTACTAAGTACAATACTTTGCCAGTAACTGAATGCTGGTGGCTCCAAGCAATATTCAGTGGAAAACCGCAATGGATCGACATGCCTCATTTGTTTACCTTGCATGTGTGTCTTAGGAAGAGAGGCATAATCGTCCTATGAGCTACCAGATATTAAAAACACGATCGCAAAGACCGTGTTATTGTAACCCCGCATAAAAATCGGTCTTCGTTCTACAGACACCCAAGTATCAACAACGATATCCATGCTGAAAAGTATACCTTCCTTATAAATCGAGGTATGCTAGTGCTTCTGAATAAAGTAGTCTTCCGCACAAATACCAAGATATTGAACGTGGATAGTGATTGCGGTTTCTGTATTAACAGACCGAAAGTGTAGGTGCACATTGCTAGCGATGTAAGCCCGTAATAAAATCAACACTATCACCGAATTTAGAAAGTGATGCAGCTAAGAAACATGGTACTAGTCCAATATTTGCAACTGCTTCTTGCAGCTGCTACGTATTTGTCACACTAACAAACAGTATTTGTAGCGTCTTCTATATCGATAGTATGTAGACAGTGTAACAGAGGTTCTGCGATATATCCACGTGGTTATAGGGGAGGTTGATGGTTGATTGAGAATGATCACATACAGTGGATGGTATGTTATATGAGCAATCACTTAAAAATGCATCACTACATGGACCTCATAAAATATGTATAAAATCCCATGACTTCTCAGGTCTTTAGTGTCAAGCTTTCAGCCAGAAATGCTGTCTGGAATTTAGTACCATTCAGCCACATATTTTGGGTGCATCCTATCGCGTTGTCTTAATGATTACACCGTCCAGTCCCGGTAGCTGAGTGGTCAGCTCGACAGAATGTCAATCCTAAGCGACCGGGTTCGATTCCCGGCTGGACTGGAGATTTTTTCCGCTCAGGGACTGGATGTTGTGTTGTTCTAACCATCATCATTTCATCCCCCATCGACGCGCAACTCGTCGAAGTGGCGTCAAACCGAAAATGTCGTCCTAACCGCCGTCTGCTTCACGTCTGCTGTGCAGCGAGCTACGTTATTTAAGTATTAACTGTATTTTTCTTACTTGTCACTTCTTTTACCGTGTGTTTTTGCTTTTAGGAAGCTTTAATTGTCGACTGCTATTAATAGTGTTCCATAGATTTCGTGTTAGTTTTGAATACAGTCAGAGAGAGTCCCTTTAGTGAGCCATAGTGCCAGTAGTGCTAGTGTTTGTTTTCAATACAGTCCAGAGACGGGTAGTGCTATTTTCATTGTTTTCTACAAGAAGTGGCTAGCAATCACAGTTTAGTCAATAATCAGCCGCCTTTAGTGAATTAGCAGTCTAGTTAAAAGTTTATTAAGTCTCTTCAGTAAATTAATTCCTTAGGATGGATAGGATGTGTGACTGCTGTGTACGGACGCACGAGGAGCTGGCCACTCTTCGCGAACAGCTGAGCGTGTTGATGGCCGCGGTCATCCGACTTCAGGCTGCTACCTCGGAGTGTAGCGGCAGTGGGGAGTCTGGAGCGTCTCAAGGTACACCCCAGGTGTTACATGCTTCACCCACTGTCCCTGCTGTCAAGATATCTTCTCGGGTACCGGGCGCGGTTGGGCCACCCTCTCCGCAAGGGGAGTGGCGGGTTCAGTGGCGTTCGCGGCGCACGAGGCGGAGGGTCAATGTGGAGGCTGGCCGTGTGGCATCACCCGCTCTGTCTGTGAGTGGACATGTGGCTGCTCCTTCAGCAAGGTCCGAGCAGGCACACGGGGGGAGGGGTTTATTAGTTATTGGGAGCTCCAACGTTAGGGGGGGTGATGGAGCCCCTTAGGAAAATAGCGGAAAGGTCGGGGAAGAAGGCCAGTGTTCACTCTGTCTGCTTGCCGGGGGGTCTCATCCGAGATGTGAAGGAGGCCCTACCGGCGGCGATAGAGAGCACTGGGTGCACCTGACTGCAAATTGTTGCTCATGTCGGCACGAATGACTCCTGCCGTCTGGGTTGAGAGGTCATCCTCAGTTCGTACAGGCGGTTGGCGGAATTGGTGAAGGCGGAAAGCCTCGTTCGCGGGGTGGAATCTGAGCTAACTATTTGTAGTATCGTTCCCAGAACCGATCGCGGTCCTCTGGTTTGGAGCCGAGTGGAAGGCTTAAACCAGAGGCTCAGACGATTCTGCGGAGAGCTGGGGTGCAAGTTTCTTGACCTCCGCTATCGGATGCAGAAATGTAGGGTCCCCCTGAATAGGTCAGGCGTGCACTACAGGCCGGAAGCGGCTACAATGGTAGCGGAGTACGTGTGGAGTGCACATGGGGGTTTTTAGGTTAGAGAATTCCCTCCCTAGGCCCGACAAGACGCCTCCTGAGACGCGGCAAGGTAGGAGTAGGCAAAATGCAACAGGGAATAACAATATTAATGTGCTAATAGTAAACTGCAAGAGCGTCTATAGAAAGGTCCCAGAACTGCTCTCATTAATAAACGGTCACAGCGCCCATATAGTACTAGGGACAGAAAGTTGGCTGAAACCAGACGTAAACAGTAATGAAATCCTAAACTCAGATTGGAATGTATACCGCAGAGACAGGCTGGACAGTGAACGGGGAGGCGTGTTTATAGCGATAAGAAGTGCAATAGTATCGAAGGAAATTGACGGAGATCCGAATTGTCAAATGATTTGGGTGAGGGTCAAGGATAAAGCAGGCTCAGACATCGCAATTGGATGTCTCTATAGGACCCCGGGCTCAGCACATGAAGAATAATTTAGAAAACATTTCGAGTACATTTCCCCACCATGTTAGAGTTCTGGGTGGAGATTTTAATTTGCCGGATACAGACTGGGTGACTCAAACGTTCATAACGGGTGGCAGGGACAAAGAATCCAGTGAAATTTTTTTAAGTGCTTTATCTGAAAACTACCTTGAGCAGTTAAACAGAGAACCGACTCGTGGCGATAACATATTAGACCTTCTGGTGACAAACAGACCCGAACTATTTGAATCAGTTAATGCAGAACAGGGAATCAGCGATCATAAAGCGGTTACTGCATCGATGATTTCAGCCGTAAATAGAAATATTAAAAAAAGGTAGGAAGATTTTTCTGTTTAGCAAAAGTGACGAAAAGCAGATTACAAAGTACCTGATGGCTCAACATAAAAGTTTTGTCTCAAATACAGATAGTGTTGAGAATCAGTGGACAAAGTTCAAAACCATCGTACACTATGCGTTAGATGAGTATGTGCCAAGCAAGATCGTAAGCGATGGAAAAGAGCCACCGTGGTACAACAACCGAGTTAGAAAACTGCTGCGGAAGCAAAGGGAACTTCACAGCAAACATAAACATAGCCAAAGCCTTCCAGACAAACAAAAATTACGCGAAGCGAAAGGTAGTGTGAGGAGGGCTATGCGAGAGGCGTTCAATGAATTCGAAAGTAAAGTTCTATGTACTGACTTGGCAGAAATCCTAAGAAATGTTGGTCCTATGTCAAAGCGGTAGGTGGATCAAAACAAAATGTCCACTCTGTGATCAAAATGGTACTGAAACAGAGGATGACAGACTAAAGGCCGAAATACTAAATGTCTTCTTCCAAAGCTGTTTCACAGAGGAAGACTGCACTGTACTTCCTTCTCTAGATTGTCGCACAGTTGACAAAATGGTAGATATCGAAATAGACGACAGAGGGATAGAGAAACAATTAAAATTGCTCAAAAGGGGAAAGGCCGCTGGACCTGATGGGATACCAGTTTGATTTTACACAGAGTACGCGAAGGAACTTGCCCCCCTTCTTGCAGCAGTGTACCGTAGGTCTCTAGAAGAGCGAAGCGTTCCAAAGGATTGGAAAAGGGCACAGGTCCTTCCCGTTTTCAAGAAGGGACATCAAACAGATGTGCAGAACTATAGACCTATATCTCTAACGTCGATCAGTTGTAGAATATTGAAACACGTATTATGTTCGAGTACAATGTATTTTCTGGAGACTAGAAATCTACTCTGTGGGAATCAGCAATGGTTTCGAAAAAGACGGTCGTTTGAAACCCAGCTCGCGCTATTCGTCCACGAGACTCAGAGGGCCACAGACACTGGTTCACAGGCAGATGCCCTGTTTCTTGACTTCCGCAAGGCGTTTGACACAGTTCCCCACAGTCGTTTAACGAACAAAGTAAGAGCATACGGACTATCAGACCAATTGTGTGATTGGATTGAGGAGTTCCTAGATAACAGAACGCAACATGTCATTCTCAATGGAGAGAAGTGTTCCGAAGTAAGAGTGATTTCAGGTGTGCCGCTGGGGAGTGTCATAGGACCGTTGCTTTTCACAATAAATGACCTGGTGGATGACATCGGAAGTTCACTGAGGCTTTTTGCAGGTGATACTGTGGTGTATCGAGAGGTTGCAACAATGGAAAATTGTACTGAAATGCAGGAGGATCTGCAGCGAATTGACGCATGGTGCAAGGAATGGCAATTGAATCTCAATGTAGACAAGTGTAATGTGCTGCGAATACATAGAAAGATAGATCCCTTATTTATCTACAAAATAGGTCAGCGACTGGAAGCAGTTAATTGCATAAATTATCTGGGAGTACGCATTAGGAGTGATTTAAAATTGAATGATCATATAAAGTTGATCGTCGGTAAAGCAGATGCCAGACTGAGATACGTTGGAAGAATCCCAAGGAAATGCAATCCGAAAAAAAAGGAAGTAGGCTGCAGTACGCTTGTTCGCCCACTGCTTGAATACTGCTCAGCAGTGTGGGATCCGCACCAGATAGGTTTGATAGAAGAGACAGAGAAGATCCAACGGAGAGCAGCGCGCTTCGTTACAGGATCATTTAGTAATCGCGAAAGCGTTACGGGATGATAGATAAACTCCAGTGGAAGACTCTGCAGGAGAGACGCTCAGTAGCTCGGTACGGGATTTTGTTAAAGTTTCGAGAACATACCTTCACCGAAGTGTCAAGCAGTATATTGCTCCCTCCTACGTATATCTCGCGAAGAGACCATGAGGATAAAATCGGAGAGATTAGAACCCCCACAGAAGCATACCGACAATACATCATTCTACGAACAATACGAGACTGGAATAGAAGGGAGAACCGATAGAGGTACTCAGGGTACCCACCTCCACACACCGTCAGGTGGCTTGCGGAGTATGAATGTAGATGTAGAAAGACTTGCACCCGGCGAACACTCTACCCGACGGGAGGCCATAGTGACACGAGATTCACATTTTCATGATTACAGCCACTGGTAGATTATATTCACGGCACTCTCCTATCTCAAAACTAGTTACCTCTTTCGATCCTGTCTGCTAAGGACCCTGTACGGCAAAACTCCATCGTGATTTTAATCAGTCCCTCTGCACCTTGTAACTCTCCCTCGGTCTCTGCCACGATCTCACTGCAGCCTTGTCCATGTGGTCATCACAGTTTGAGTCGTAACTGAGCCGAAGTTGGAGAGACAAACACGGAGAGCTGAGTTAATGCAACGGGACCATCTTTTTACCGTCTGGTGGAAATGGGAACATTTTGTCGTAGCTGTGCTAACCGTGTGCAATGTGTAAAGCCAGTGCCAAACAAAGCTTTCTCCTGCGACACAAGCTAGTAGGAAAGACAGTACCAGCAGTTACAGTAGTGTTTATGAGGAAAGTTAGGTAGACTCCACATAATATGTGAACTAGAAGATGGACAATGATTTTGCTACAGCTTTGAGGGATGTTTTCAAACTACAAATGGTTCAAATGGCTCTGAGCACTATGCGACTTAACTTCTGAGCTCATCAGTCGCCTAGAACTTAGGTTAGTTAGGTTTAATTAGTTTTAAGGACATCACACACACATCCATGCCCGAGACAGGATTCTAACTTGCGACGGTAGCGGTCTCTCGGCTCCAGACTGTAGCGCCTAGAACGCACGGCCACTCCGGCCGCCAGCGGCGGACTTAGCGCACAGCATCCCTCAGGGTGCATTTCTATCTGTCACGAAAACGTTATCTCTATCTTCGTTATTTTGTACCATCCAATAGAAAGAAACTATGAGCTATAAAAACTTCACTCTCACCCAATAGAGAATTTGATAAGGTGTTACTGTGTTCCTCTCTTCCGATATGTCAAAAACAAGTACCGTCTGTGTGCTATGTGGAGATCCTACTGAAAATATACAGGTACTGCTCGACTGGAGCAGGTAACCAGTGATCGAAGTCGCTTCAGGACCTGCACTGTAGGACCACCATATCCCACAGATTATCAATTAAAAAAGAGTGTCATTGGGCCTTTGTTTGATATGTTGCTTTCCGCTGTAACACATCGAAGTAGTATATGTCTGCAGCTTTGTACACCGCCATACCTTTTTTTTTTTTATCCACCATGACTTCAAGGTCTGTGTCAGGTGTTAAACCGACATAAACACATTTCGATCCATTGGCTCTCACAGAAAGCTGGACATTGCATGGTGTAAACTATGATGCTGTTCTCACAGCACACAGGATGGTTGAAATAAGAGAGAGGCGGTGTTTCTTACTGACAAAAATGTGGAAAACATCACAACATGTGGAAACTGGAAGAGTTTGCGGCATTGTGGAGCGTTTCCAAACAGCTATACAGAGGTGATGACCTGTACATTTAATCTCATCTTCAATAGTGATGGGGGTAGCAGACGTCTTGGTGTTCCATTATGATTGAAACAGATATCACGTACATAGCTGCAATATAAGGAATCGGTGCTGGTCATCCCTGGAACGTGTTGCTCTCATAAAGACTCTCTCCCCCTCAAACAGGTGGAGTCGGTCAATCATTATGTGGTAATCAACCATGTACCAGTAGATGGAAAAGATGCCACCGATGCACTGTAATAAGCACCACAGTTGGTGGTGCTATCAATTTCAGCAATATTATCAGTTTTTCCATAATGTCAACGCGGACCAGTGACATGGTAGCATGTTTCCCAGGTTCTGCATCATCACTAAACTGCCCCACCCTCTACTTTTCGAGTACCATTGCGAATGTAGATAGATGACTGGTGCATATGTACAAGAATTATCGATGAATGGATGTACTGCACAAAGTAGACCAGACAGCATCTCTACTCATGAAGTTAGGTTATCTACATATTTCTAGCAGTTTGATCATACTGCGTAATTTAGTATTACGATTGCCCATCTTTCCCTGCGTGGATGTGGGTCACAGACTATTCTTGCATTGATTAGATAAAGTTGGATATTGAAAGGTCTCCTTGCACTGTCTTTGACCAACCCTCCCTAAAAACTGGCTCCTATTTAATTTTCAACTGACTAGAAGTAGGAGGTTATTATACCCATTAAACCCCAGGTCTCGTGAAGGAACAGAGAGAGCTGAATCCGTAACAGGTGTTCAGGGAGACTATTCACAACCAATCGTACTCACAGCGCATCTCCAGATGCAGACATGTGGAAGAGGTTAGCACCCCTTATCGGTGTATGGTAGATATGAAAGTGTTGTGATGATATAACAGATGATCGTAAAGAAGAAATTTGTGCATGATTGAGCTCCAGACGAATGTAGTTTAGAACTGGTAGCACAGTAGATTCATATAAAATATTCCAAATTATTGGTCCTGTGTTTGGCGCCCATACAAGTAAGGTATCAGAAAGAGAGAAATGATCGTGGAACATAAACACATTCCAAGGGCTACATGGTCCTGCACTAAACACGCTATATTGCTAGAGCTGTGCTGCTTGTGACTTCTGAGTCGTGTGGAATACAACGCTGTTAATATTCCAGTGCAATAAAGCGCATGATATACATTCTTCCTGTGAGTTTCTTTATGGTGAACTATGGTGACGCACTGTAAGGTGATAAAACTACTACTTATCACGCCAAAGAAGGCATTAATTCTTTGTAAAACAAACACTCCAACTTTGTAAACACCTGGTGTCATACACCTCTGTAAAAGTATGAAGGCCAATTACAGTTCAGAAATTGTGATCTTTTCACAACAGTCCCATAAAATGGTCGTCAGCAGGCAAAAATGCATACGAAGGAACAGCGACAGCTTACAAGGAAATAAGCACTACAGGCAGTGCCAGAGAATGTGTAACAGTCCTACAGTTTACCATAGCCCCTTGTAACCTTCCTCTTGCACACAGATGTCATGGTTCGATTTTAGGTTGTATTGCTCATGTGCACGATAATATTGCCATCTCCGCTATTAAGGTGTCTTTATGTAGCGCCATTCTACCACCCTCCTCCAGAATATGCAGTCCTATTGATTTCGCTAGCTTCATATCTCATGGCATTCTTCTCTAATTTTGTATATTTAACTAGTTTTTCGTGATTTTACATATTTTATCGCATTTCCCTCAATTTCAACGTATTTCACATCAGTATCTCGTGATGAAATCGGTAAAATTCGAGAAAAACCTCGTATAATGCGTTATTCAATTTTTCGTCAAAGTTTCCCATAGGTGTGGTCGTAGTGCTGACATCCCATGTACTGTCTGATATTCTACAAGAATATTTGCGTTTATTGTACACCAAACTATTAAAAATCCCAAGACTTGCCCTTTCCCTTATGGTCCACATGCATGAATTTTGGATAGGCCGATCATTAAAAATATAGTAGCAGTCGATTAGTACCTGTATGAGACTCCACTACATCCATCATCCGCGCCAGCCGTTGAAAAACAATTCCATGTGCTGATATGATCCATGAGAGAGGCTGTCTGCAGACTCATGTAGTGCAGCTCCCGTGGCTTTAGATATTGACTTGTGTTGTGCAACAAATCGCCTCCTTTGTTTTTTCTAATGTTTAGAATTAGCATTCAGTGTAATAGATAGTCTGAACACAAATCAAATGTGCTAATCAGACCCCTGCTGCAAGTATCGAGTCTCAACATCTGCATCTCTTGTAGATGCCCTGTGACACCGTTTGACGCTGATCCAAATCATCAACCTCCCTTCACTGGATATTTGTCTGCCGGCATTTACTTCTCACCATTCAGAACTTGTAGACTGACCTTAAACCCCTGTCTTCCCTCCATCCTCTGTTAGGACACCACAACATTTAAATTCGTGCTGCTAAAGATCATACCTATTTCGATATAACTTATATTACCAATATTTGTGCAAGACATTTCCAGGGGCAGATTTGGACTCTGGCCACAATCTATTGGTTATGAAATGAAGATTAAAGCTGAAGAAATTGCAAAAAGGAGGGAATTTAAGGACATGAGACCTGGATAAACTGAAAGAACCAGAGGTTGTACAGAGTTTCAGGGAGAGCATAACAGAACAATTGACAGGAATGGGGGAATGAAATACAGTCGAAGAAGAATGGGTAGCTTTGAGGGATGAAATAGTCAAGGCAGCAGAAGATCAAGTAGGTTAAAACACGAGGGCTAGTAGAAATCCTTGGGTAACAGAAGAAATACTCAATTTAACTGATGAAAGGAGAAAATATAAAAATGCAATAAATGAAACAGGCAAAAAGGAATACAAACGTCTCAAAAATGAGATCGACAGCAAGTGGAAAATGACTAAGCAGGGATGGCTAGACTATAAATGTAAGGATATAGAGGCTTATCACACAAGGGGTATGATAGATACTGCCTACAGGAAGATTAAAGAGACCTTTGGAGAAAGGAGAACCAATTGCATGGATATCAAGAGCTCAGATGGAAACCCAGTTCTAAGCATAGAAGGGAAAGCAGAAAGGTGGAAGGAGTATATAGAGGGTCTATACAAGGGCAATGTACTTGAGGATAATATTATCGAAATCGAAGAGGATGTAGGTGAAGATGAAATAGGAGATATGATACTGCGTGTAGAGCTTGACAGAGCACTGAAAGACCTGAGTCGAAACAAGGCCCCGGGAGTAGACAAGATTCCATTAGAACTACTGACAGCCTTGGGAGAGTCAGTTCTGACAAAATTCTACCATTTGGTATGAGACAGGTGAAATACCCTCATACTTCAAGAAGAATATAATAATTCCAATCACAAAGAAAGCAGGCGTGGACAGATGTGAAAATTACCTATCAGTTTAATAAGTCACAGCTGTAAAATACTAACGTGCATTCTTTACAGACGAATGGAAAAACTTATAGAAGCCGTCCTCGGGGAAGATCACCTTGGATTCCATAGTAATGTTGGAACACGTGAGGCAATACCTACCCTAAGACGTATCTTAGAAGAAAGATTAAGGAAAGGCAAATCTACGATTCTAGCATTTGTTGACTTAGAGAAAGCTTTTGACAATGTTGGTTGTAATACTATCTTTCAAATTCTGAAGGTGGCAGGGGTAAAATACAGGGAGCGAAAGGCTATTTACAATCTGTACAGAAAGCAGATGGCAGTTATAAGAGTCGGGGGGTATGAAAGGCATGCAGTGGTTGGGAAGGGAGTGAGACAAGGTTGTAGCCTGTCCCCGTTGTTATTCAATCTGTATATTGAGCAAGCAATGAAGGAAACAAAAGAAAAGTTCGGAGTAGGTATTAAAATCCATGGAGAAGAAATAAAAACTCTGACAGAATTACAATGTCATCGGCGAACGTCAGAGGCAGCAAAGGACTTGGAATAGCAGTTGAACAAAATGGACAGTGTCTTGAAAGGAGGGTATAAGATGAACATCAACAAAAGCAAAACGAGGCTGATGCTGAGGGATTTTTGTTTAGGAAATGAGACACTTAAAGTTGTAAAGGAGTTTTGCTATTTGGGGAGCAAAATAACTGATGATGGCCGAAGTAGAGAGGATATAAAATATAGAATGGCAATGGCAAGGAAAGCGTTTGTGAAGAAGAAAATTTTGTTAACATCGAGTATAGATTTAAATGTCAGGAAGTGGTTTCTGAAAATATTTGTATTGGAGTGTAGCCATGTATGGAAGTGAAACATGGACGATAAATAGCTTAGACAAGAAGAGAATAGAAGCTTTCGAAATGTGGTTCTACAGAAGAGTGCTGAAGATTAGATGGGTAGATCACATACTTAATGAGGAGGTATTGAATAGAATTGGGGAGAAGAGAAGCTTGTGGCACAACTTGACTTGAAGAAGGGATCGGTTGGTAGGACATGTTCTGAGACACCGAGGGATCACCAATTTAGTATCGGAGGGCAGCTTTGAGGGTAAAAAACGGCGAGGGAGACCAATAGATGAATACACTAAGCAGATTCAGAAGGATGTAGGTTGCAGTAGGTACTGGCAGATGATGAAGCTTGCACAGGATAGAGTAGCATGGAGAGCTGCATCAGACCAGTCTCAGGACTGAAGACCAAAACAACAACCAATATTGTCTAGATTCTCCAGTAATAATAAACATGCAAGGTGTACGATTGCTCCTATCACACCTCCTTTTATACTCTAAAAATCCACAGTGATGGCACATGATCACCCCAATCAAACTATTTTGTGAGCTGGATGTCCATTGTACTAATGCACCAATACCCCCAAGGAGGATGAATCATTTTATGTGTTAAACTGTACCCAATTATAAGGGCGATATTTCCAGAGTCGGTGTCCAATGTTATGCGATTAGGGCTGCAAGTGTAATATTTAATTCTAATTACAGCGATAAATAAATTTTGCTGGTTTCCTAGGACGACGCGGTTTCGAATGTGAGTCGTGTGCCAGAGGAGGCATGTGGCCAGAACAAATGGGCTTTTCTGGCAATCGGTGGTTACAACGAAAAGTTCCAGTAAGCCAGCTAGTCGGTTATTGCACACACAAGTCCCAGCCACAGTGCCCTTTCGATAGCTAAACAGCAAACTAATACACAGTGTGCATTGGGCTGTCTCTGTGATCGTATGTGTTGCATGTATTCCCCTTGGAAAATTGAGTCATTCAATATCGATAACTGTCAAGTGTTGGCAATGAACGTGTTGATAACATCCTAATTCCTACCACTCCAATCACTTCCAGACGCCCTCCACGTCAGGGTGGTGCACTCTGGCGGACACACGCGTCCACCAAACTGGCTACGGCCGTCCGACCTCTGAGCGTTGGCGCTGGTTGCTCATGAGGAGATTGGCGAGTGACGTGTGGACACTGGGCATGTGCATTCAGGATGTATTTCAGCGATATCCAACATCTGGCCATGACAACTACTGCTACGGCCTGGACTGTGGTATTTTCTGTGTCTTTGTCCTACCCCCTAACCCACCCTTTCTCCTCCTCCTCCTCCTCCTCCTTCCGAATGTAGTGGAGAGAACCAATTTAGGAATTCTACAAAGATTTAAAAATCCAATCGCAATATCCAATCCCCGTTTAATCAATTTATTGTTGTTGCTTTATTACGAGCACACATACCAGTCCGAAATCTCCACAGAATTTCTATGGACACAGCATGCAGCTGAGCTGAAATTTGAAATTTTCAGCTACCTCCAGGTTAATGGACTTTCTATAAATGACTTAACTGTATCAGTATACACCAATAGGAGGCAACGGGAAAAAATAACAGTAGGGTTCGGAAATTGGGAAGCTGTAGGATCGAATCACATCAAATATTCTAATCCTAGTAATCCACCAATAGAAAGCAACGGAAAACTGTCCCACACGAAGGGCATCGATTTAATTAATTAGACAATCAATCTGATGGAGATATTACCTCACTCTAAGAAATGCACAGGTGGGGTTTACTAGGTAAATGCTGCTTTGTGTGTGATTCGATCCGACCATGGCCAATGGTGAATGCAGTCCTAGCAGGGTTACACTACAGGACATGACCGGTTGTGAGGAGGGGGGGTGGAGGGACAGTGAGGGGGATAGGGGAAAGAGAGAGAGAGCATGTGCTTGAACAGGAATTTCTCAGCAATCAAATAATAAAGAACAGCCACCATCAGAAGCTCTTTTGTTTGGGGATTACTGCAACGTCTGCTCTCATAGTGGCCAGTCACGGACCTGAGCAGGGGTAGCGTGGCCTCCACATATAGTAATACGTGGAATGACAAGCCCAGTGAAGTGTTTGGGCGTGTGGGCTAAAAAAAAAATTTCGAAGTTGTTTAATATTCCAAGTATCTTCTCACCCTCAAAGAATTTGTAGGTAATGGAATTTTGTCTATTTAAATATTTAAAGTAAATAAATGAACTGTATGATATACACTGCCTTGTATCCCTTAAATTGTTTAAATAAAGAATCTTTCACACATTGTTTTGTGTATGAGAAACTTTTCAACTCTTTATTTGGCAAATGGTGAAAATAAAAAAAATTAAGTGCTTATATCTATTTATTATACTTAAAGAAATACAATTCAGTCAGTTTTAGAAATTTTTGACAAAAATTATGAAAATTATGAAACGTTGCTTACAAGCAACATTGCCAGCAGTAGATCACACTTATACGTATTATAGGAAAAAGGAGTTTGCCGATAACCTGAAGCAAAATGTTTGCCGTACGTGAATAATTTAATTTATAAACACATTTATGCATTCCTGCTGTGTAATAGAACTGTTTCATTTTCCCTTCTTGTTCTTCTTGCAATGGAATTTTTGGAAACAGTTCCTCTTTGGATCGAAGTACAATACTAGATTGCAATTGGAACACATGACTGTAGAATATTCAGACGGACAATAACGACAACGACCTTTGGGACCGTATACAGGCCCAATGCTCCATATTATCAAATCGGGCATCTTGTGTAACAGTCGGAGCTGTTGCCTTCCTCCTCTTCTTTTATGGTGGTGGTTTGTCTGTTGAAGGTCTTCCTACTTTACTTTTACCTGAAAATATCAAACCATTGGCAGTATCTGCCCTAAATGACTCTGATGAGGTCTTTTTGTCCAGAGATTCTCTTCGAAAAATGCAGGCAAGCATTTAAAACACTCAGATCTAGAATAAATCTAAACCATCTCATGTACCATCGCCTAGTTTTCATTGGTACTCTGTAGAGCTCTATCAGCATACCAGCAAGATCAACTCCTCCCATGTGCTTGTTGTACTGACGTACATTACTGGGACAGGGCACATCAATTCTTTTTTGATTGCTGTCCCATCGTTTTCCTGTTGAGAGTGGTTGGACACCAAAAAACGAGCTTGCAAGTGTCACGATTTTATAGCCTGCCCACCTTACTAAAATGAGGTCGGAGTGACTGTCCTTCCTGTAGTCATAGCTGACTCGTCATTCAGTAACCGCTTCTCGTCATGTAGAGGACAGTTCTTTATTCAGTTCCTCCTTATGGTGCCCATGGACTCAATGTTTTGATGTTTTTTAAGTATGTTTTAAGTTCAAGGCTGCAAAATAAATTGTCAAAATAAAAGTATTCCAATTCCATTATTTTCACGTCATCAGCAAGATCAGTTATCATCCCCTTGCCAGTATAGGGAAGAAAATCATAGACAACTCTAGACACACCAGCACGAACAAAAATCTTAAAACGCCACTTGTGTGGCTTATTTGAATATATTGGCGCAAATTACCTGCTCTTGTACCTTTATATGCAACCATCTTCTCATCTGTAGAAAATGCCGACTCTTGTTTCTGCTCACGGCAGTTCTATACAATTGACTCAAGAACAGGTCTTATTTTCAAAAGTCTTTCAGAACAGTTCACAGCATTCTCATTGCTCGTAAAATGCAGGTATCGGCGGAGTTTCTGAAAGCGCTTCAAACTGAAAATGCTGGTGAATTTTTCACAGTTCATTGACTGAGACCAATAGTCAGTCTACTAAGACATAGAAACAAGACCCATGTATATCAGAACACCGAAAAATTGTTCTATTTAATTTATATTGCTGTTTACTGACGTGTAGTTCGTTGGTCAGAGTTTAAGTTCGTTTCCTGCACAATTTTGTCAATTAGTTCTGAATCAAAGAATCTTCTGAAATAACCCAGTGGTGTATTGCCTTCATCAGAAAACACAGGAGAGAGACTTTCTGCCCTAGCAGTTGTATCTTCCTTTACCCACATGTAAGTGACTGCTTTTGTAATTTACTTTTTCACTTGACTGCCACTTGCACTAGAAGGATTCACTGCAGAAGGTCCTTGCACATGTTCAGCTTCTGAGATTTCACTTCCTAAATCAGAATCAGTGTCTGGTATAACTTGGTTATGGAACTGAGATTGACGCTCTGGAATCACTACAGCCTGCCAAAGCTTCGAGTTCAGTGTCATCAGATTCACTTAGATCAGACAAAGCCGGGTTTTCTAGTGGAACTACTATTCCTCTCGCTTTTTCAATTCCATAAAATATTCTGGAATCCATTGCTAAAAAGCCCCTAAAAATAAAAATATCTTCTCTGTCACACCGTAAACATGTGTAATATACTAATGGCACATGTCCCAACTATAGGCAATGTTGCTCACAGGCAACATAAAAGTTTTATACTACTTACGTATTTCCAAACAAAGATTGAAATATTTCTGCTGTAAACTTACCTCTGGGTATATCTTGCCAGTAATCTTAGCAGTTTTTCTTCAATCTATTTAAATCCACTCTTTTAGAACCAAAATAAGACACCTCTGTTGCTCACACGAGGAGATCTCTGTAACACCACTGCACAAACTGCTATCTCGTGTGGAAAACCTTAAGCTATTACAAAAACTGGCGTTGGCAGTGTGTAAAGGAATGTTGCCTGGAGGCAGTAATGCCAGTAAAATGCACTGGGAAGAGTTTGTTGTCCCATAAGGCCAAGGTAAATGTGATGTTGCTTGAAAGCAACACTGCCAAATAAAGGGTTAAACAATATTCCATACACTGCAATCAATTTTCCACCTGCTAGCCAATCAATTGGGTCTTTTTCCAGACAAATTCCTGGAGGGGGAGGGGAGGGGAGGGGAACTGCTGGGGGTGTCCCAGATAGGGAGGGGTTAATTAATTGGTCGATTTAATTAATTAGTCAAATGGGTCCATATCATAAGTGTGCTTGTATTGCGAGACAATTTCCAGAGGGGTGGTGGAGAAGGAGGAGAAGTGGGGAGAAGGAGAGGGAAGGGAGGAGTGTGGAGGGTTTCTTGGAATGATGGATTATCCTCAGGTGGACATAATCCACTTAGCAAAATAGTAAGTTAAGGACTTGTCAATCAAAAGAGACCAATAGGTTTTCCACTGAATGTATGCTTGCTCCTGATGTAGGCAACCTGCGCTAACAAAATGTGCTGATCCTTTCCTTACCCAACTACTCCTGTTCACAGACAAATGTGAGTTCACTGGGGAGGGATTGTGTTCTGAATTCGCTAAACAGCCATGTCTGGCAGCCAAAAAGCTCCATGCGAAGCACATTCCGAGGCTTCGGTGCCTGTTGGATATTTGTTTGTTGGCAGGCATTCCAGACTGTCGTGTAACTGGGCCGTACCTCCTTCCACTCTAACTGGTCTTGCATCTCTTATGTCTCTACAAAAGATATTGGGGCCGTCCTTGAAAGCTGTGCCAGTGATTGCCCATCAGGAAATGTGGTTTCAGCATGATGATGCACCAACTCGCTTGTATCGTGCAGTTTGCAGACATCTGAACAAACGATATGGTGACAGATGGACAGGGCGAGGAGTCTTAACACAAACAAATGTGCTTAAGTGATAAACAGGTGTTCCGTTATGTTTCATTTCGAATTGTTTTGTATTGCCTTATGCGTAATTTAATCCCTCAAACAGAAGTGGATGAGTTAAAAATCGAAGTTGAAACCATTGTAGAACTGAAACGGTACATTCCTGGGCATGGGTTTGTACTCAAAATATTCTTTCCTGTCTCCCTTCTACAAGTCCTAGAAGTTTGTCCGAACACCCGGCATTCAGATTTTTAGTTCGACTATCGATCGTTTATATGCTCGGACAGCGTTTTGTGTTTGTTCTTAGTTTTGACAATTATTAGCGAAAAGTGTTTTACCGTGGAACACACTTCAGACTTTCACACTTTAATAGACCTTTACTCCATTTTGTTATTCTATTTTGAAATGACAGCATTCACTTTAGGAGTGGTGCACTTTCTTTCTGAAATTACAATTACTCCGGAAAAGTAAGATTTTTGACAAATGAGAGACTGTTCCAAGATACAACATGGTCATGTACCTAGGTACAAATATCAGTTCAAATCGTTGCAATCGAGAAAAAATTTTGTCAGTAGTGTATTTCTCTATGAGAAATGTCTTACGTTATTACTCTACTACACAAGAATAATCAGCAAGCGAAATCAATCGTTTTATCAAAAACCAGTTAGAAGTTAACAACGATCTGAAATAGAAGCTGTTGCAGCTATCACAAATTTCCCTTTTCGAGACTGGTAACTTCGTTAATACATTACATAAACATACTTCTTTTGCAAATCTCATATACTCCATGGTGCAAGGTCTTCCGTTTGAAGGTACGAGATGGTTTGTGACCCACGAACTATAACTTATTCATCCACACGTTATGTAACTAGTCAAAATTAAACAATATTTTATTCACCACAAAATTCTTTAACCATAGAACAGACAGTATCCTCCAAATATCTTTAATATATTACACAACACTAAATATGTAGAACTCGTTATATTTGCAAACCCTGCAGAAAACAAAACCTCAGGCCCCACAACAGCAGCAGTCGAAAATGCCAGGAACTACTTACCGCGTCCTCTAGTACGCGTTGCTTCATATAGTTCTAAAATCGGTGACTAACTGAAACACCGACCAAGAAAGAAGATGTGTTTGTAGGTACACTATCCTATGCCCCCCCCCCCTATTCTCATATTGTCATAAATGGAGCACCAGAAACAGATATTGCTTACATACAGTTGTAGTCAGTTGCGTATTCTAGGATCCCAGTCACATTTCTTTAGAATAGTAAATAGCGTTTGCAGGAGCTCTTTATTTTAGTCTCTGAAAGTACCGGTTCACATGCGATTAACTTTAATCTTCAGCATATACTCGACAAATGAAGATCAAGTACTTTCAACTAAATTCAGTCCTTCATACAATAAAGGAGCCGCCACAGTGGTATGGAATCAGCCCCCGTGGTCTCACTTCACCCCAATAGACCCCGTCAGACCTTTTTCGTTTTCGATTATAGTGCTTTGCGAAACTCCGGGCCAAAGTAACTTTCACATGTTGTGTCACTGTCAAGCAAAATAGAAATAATTGCTGCTGCATGGTACAGATGGTAACAAAGCAGCATGCAATGATACGAACATAACTGACGTTTTTGTTCAAAGACAGTAGTCACATTGCAAAAGGCGGAACGTGTTCTCCATGAAGCATGTGATCACCAAACACAGCTGTGCGTGCTCTGTAACCAGCTCCCAAGCTGGGCACGAGGTTGGTAAGGAAATGTGGTAGAGCGTTCCATTCCTCAACAAGTTTGACTGAGAACTCTGGATGGTCGCTGGAACATGTAGGCGAGCTGCGGTATGCATCCCCAATGCATAACGACGTGGCCCACGGTGTTTACGTTTGCCGAACATCCACTCATTCAAAGACCTCCTACACCAGTGCTTTCGATGCGATCACGCATTGTCGTCCTTAAAAGTACAGTGAGGGTCGCATACAGCCTGAAAAGATACGCATGGGAAACGAATGCAGTGTCACAATGCCGCTGACCTGCGAGTGTACCATGATCAATTTGCCCAACCAACGGTATGCCTCTCCAAAACATAACACGTGAGCGCATCGGAACGATTATATGGACAATTCTCGTCGTACCCTCATATGGCCAGAAGTGGGAGCACGTAATGCACCCAGGAACGTCGCCGAATTTCAAGATCACTTACTGCCCTCCAGTTTTTGAGGGGCAAGACGACCCGCAAATAATAACTATAACCTCTTCTATTCGTAAGCTGTTCATCGCAAGGAGACGGTATTTGCGTTGTGCACAGCGGCCAAAATGAACGATCAGTTACTTAACACAATTCGCTCGTGTTGTATGATTATAGAGATCGTTTATTTATTGGCGAGAGATAGTGATTTCGATTTTCCCTTGGTTTGTATTGTTTCAAGATACAGAGATCACAGCTTCCGCAGCAAAAGGAGCAAAAAAGGTCATGCGGACATATGGCCAGAAATGCGTTCCCAGTGAGGTAGGCCATTTTGATGGCGAAGGTAAGAGATCATTGTCAGAGAAGGTATCAATGACACTTGAGAGCGCACCAGACGAATGGGAATGTTCTGCCTCTATCAGTGTTCCAGCTGCACACTCTAAGGGGCGCAATGTTATCCACGAGGGCGGTGCACTCGCACTTTGTTATCAGGGGCAACGGCCGTGCACCGCAAAGTTATGTGCAGACTGTGAACGTAACTATACAGCCGATTTTGGTAGGCTTTACGTTAGTCAAATATTCGAATCAGTTACATTTTCTGAAAATTTGAAGCAAGCCATGTTAATAAGCCAGTATCTTTCACTAATACCTCATTTATCGCTTTTGCCGGCCGTTGTGGCCGATCGTTTCTAGGCGCTTCAGTCCGGAACCGCGCTGCTGCTACGGTTGCAGGTTCGAATCCTGCCTCGGGCATGGATGTGTGTGCTGTCCTTAGAACTACTTAAACCTAACTACCCTAGGTATAGGGGACTGATGACCTCAGATGTTAAGTCCCATAGTACTCAGAGCCATTTGAACCATTTATCACTATCTCTGTTGGTGTCTTGTTGTTTACATTGACAATAATTCATTAAGATCATAAGAAAGAACTAATTCATTGACCAGAGACTGTTGAATGACGTAAGTCTGTCACCTGTCATAATGTTTTTATTGTACACTAGCTGACAGCCGGCACTGTCGGTCGGGGTGTTCACTTTGCTAGTTTTCCACAACGAGGAACCTTGCACGCACACCTGCCAGTAGGCTCGGCGTGGGATGATGCGCTTGGCACAGCTGCTTCGAGTATCTGCACGCCTCTGTGGCGAGGCCTACAACCGTTTGCGCCTCATAGTTGAAAGCTGCCAAAAGCGCTGCCTGGAGTCACTTCACTCGACTGCACGAGTGGCTCGGCAGTAAAGAGTCCTACAACGATGCATTCATGTAGGCGCATTCAGCGGCGTATGTCAATACCGTCAGCAAAATATGTTGCTAACAGAGTGAGCAGCAAGGATAAATATAAACATTAGGCACACTCCGGCAGTTCTTCACACATCTTGGTGTTCATGACGTCGGATCTCCCGAATCATGTGTGGCATCATGATATAGTTTTGTATGTGCCTTTCGCTGCGAATGTCTGCGAAATTTGTTACGAATAGAGTTAGTAGTACAGAAGCAAATTTCAACATCAGGCATGGTGCGGCTGATTTTCATGCATCTCATCGTTTATGATGCCGCACCTCCTGAATTATGATTGTTACCTGTCAGTAAGTGGTATGTGCACAAACTTTGGTCCATATCAGTCCAGTGGTCTAGGGGGAGATGTGCCACATACGTACATACATCAATTTTTTGTAATATGTGTGGTTTCTTTCCACGTAAACAGTGCAGTTACAATCGTCTACTGTGTGTATCTGAATAACCCAATTACTGCTGTCCTTCACTTGAGACAGTTCCACACCACCAGTCAGAGACGTTAATCACACCCACCGTTATCTAAGATTAACACAGCTATTTCATGGAGACTACGAAAATATTCAGATTTCATAAGTCCCCCAAATAAAAAATAAGAGTAGTCATAACATTTGTGAGAGAACTAGTTCTGTATTTGTTTTTCGCATTTACCACTATATATTTCCCGTGTGTCTTTCCTAAAATAAGCTCGTATAGCATATTGAAATAGTACTGTGTTTACGACACAATAAATTCTTTTAAAGCTGAGGGCCTCATGAGCTAAATGAAGAAGAGAGTTTCAACTACAGGGTGAGGCATAATAAAGAGCGATTTTTGAAAAGCTGTTAAATAAAGACACTTTTTCTATTTCATAATCTTAAAATATACGAAAAAGTGTTTTCTGTAACAGTAAAACGTCAGTTACTTTTTCACCGAGTGAGATGGCGCAGTGGTTAGCACACTGGACTCGCATTCGTGAGGACGACGGTTCAATCCCGTCTCCGGCCGTCCTGATTTAGGTTTTCCCTGATTTCCCTAAATCGCTTCAGGCAAATGTCGGGATGGTTCCTTTGAAGGGCACGGCCGATTTCCTTCTCCATCCTTCCCTCACCCGAGCTGGCGCTCCGTCTCTAATGACCTCGTTGTCGACGGGACGTTAAACACTAATGTCCTCCTCCTCCTCCTCAGTTACTTTTTCAAGATAACTGTCTTATTATGGCGTCCGCTTAGAAGCACGCATTCCTCCAGCCAGACCTTGTACTGACTCATCACACTTCCTGTCGCGTCCACTCTTTCAGGGCTTCAGTTGTTCGAGGTGGGTTATCTTGCTAAACTTTCCGCTTCAGATAACCCCAAAGAAAAAGTCACAAACATGTGACGTCCAGTGAACAAGAGGGCCATGCAATGTACCCATTTCGGGAGGCCATATCTTTGGAAACAAACGACTGACAATATTCATGCTTACTAGCGTATCTCTGCGAAGTCACTGTTACAACTTAAAAATCGTTTGGCCTTATGATCCCTAATTGAAGACATTACGAACCACACAGTAACTTTTGCCCAGTGCAGTGGTTGCTGATGCAGTTCTCTAGTA
Organism: Schistocerca gregaria; assembly: GCF_023897955.1. Lineage (NCBI taxonomy): Eukaryota > Metazoa > Arthropoda > Insecta > Orthoptera > Acrididae > Schistocerca > Schistocerca gregaria. The sequence continues at coordinate 1,910,944 of NW_026061803.1, read as the reverse complement.
TTAACGTCACTGCAAAATCGAAAGTTCTGCTTGTTCACATAACTGGAGAGACGGAAGTGAGCTTCATCCCTCATCCACAAACGGTTTACAATGTCCTGGTCCCGAATAATCATGACCAAAACTTTTAATTAGAAGCGGCTGCGGATCACATAATCTATTCCCTTAAGGACCTGTACCGTTTAGATTTTGTAGGGGTGAAAGTGCAAATCCTGGGGTAAAATCCTTCCTACCGTTCTCTTTGAAATCCCAAGTGTAGCGCTGTGCCGGCGAACTGAGCGACGAGTGTGTCTCTCAATGGCAACTCTAAAGGCTAGGCGCAGCGCAGCGCGCGTTTTTGCAACTTCACAGGTTCAAATGGGACCGCGCAAACTGCGACGCGACGCGACTGGGACGCGACACGCGCCTGCGCCAGGTCGCGCGGCTTTGTGGTAGCGGCGCAGTTTCTCGCGCCGCGCGTCACGCGGGTACTGACGGATGTGTGAGGCGGGGAGCGGGAGGGCAGTTCTGCCATATACTCACTTCGGCATGGCGCATACGGGCAGTGGAAGTATTGTCCATCCGAAGAGTACGGCCTGTAATGTAAACTGAAGTTTTCTATCACTGAGCAGTGTTCTTTTTTTCGCTGTTTAAGCGCTCCGTCCATTTTCGTTAGCACGTAATAGTTTTCATTTACATACATATGTACAGTTCTTTTGTTTTGTTTATTCTTTGTCAAAAAACCCAATGCACAGTTCAATAACCGGTGAGCCATTAGCCACTGAAAGTATATCGTCTGCCTCCACAATTTTTTCAGAACGTAAGAAGGGACAGACGATTTACCGTGAGGGTAGTGAATAAGGAAGTAAGGAATATTATAAAATCGTGTCATCTAGAAGCAAGACAGGAAAGTAAAACAAGGTTACCTACTTGCTGCCTCTTATGCTGAAGTATCTCTGCGATCCATTACAAAAAGTCGGGAAGGCATAATTTCCACAGGTATGACCCCTTTGCGCTCCTGGTAAAAAGCGTCCGAGATAGTAAAACTTAAGTACTTCATATCATCATGTGGATATGGGTCTAATAAGAGACGTTATACTTCGTACATGTGGACGTGACATTTCCATTGCAAGCCCGAAATAGTCGAGAAGCCCTCGTAAATAACGATGTTTTAATCGGCTCGTCGTGACGAGGAAAAGTATTTCAGTGGTTGCATACACGCTATCAGCATTAATAAACTAATTACACAACAGGCTACACAAAGGAATTAGTGGTCGGTACTATTATAAAAGTAGGAATATCCTGAAAGAGTGTGGTGATATGTAGAAATGTAATGGTGACAATGTTTTCGGAACGATGTGAACTCTTCCTCTCACAAAGCACACTTGCTGGCTTCCGCATTCCTGTCGCGCGATTTATTCGCAGCTGCTGACGATACACTGGCCATTGTGTTGTGCCACGTATCAGTTGTTTACTTTTCTCAGTAACAACTATTTTATTCGCGAACCACGGTCTGTCAGTTTGGCAAGGCGTTGGTGAGGAACCGGCATCAGTGGTGTGCGTGGTATCCCGCCTGAAGACCACGCTCTTCATTACTTTGCTATTGCTCAGATGAAGGAAAGGAATAAAACTCTTTGGTAAGTTTCCATTTCAGTCGCTCGGTGTTAAAAATAAAATGGGTTGTGAGATTCAACAAAAATTCCAACAGAATTAGCGATTTATTTTCGTGTGAGTTGTTAACCTCGTCTCATTCGAAGATGCAATACCATTTGCGAGTAACGGCCACACTTCTCTTGTTGAAGGGTTTGAGAGCACTTCTTTTGCCAAAACACAATATGATTTGCATAAACTCATTTTTGCAGCAGTTATTGTGACACACTGTTTTAGAAATCTGTCTCATTAAACAAGTAATTGGCGACCAGAGAGCCGAATATCTTACCAAAAAACTCATTGTGACGGTTTGTGGCAACATAAGAGAAGAAATTTCATGTTTACTTTCTTATTAGGACACTCTTGTCTCACTAGCTGTCGATAACTCTAAAAAAAATAGACAGTGGAATGAAAAAAAAATAAATAGGGAAGTGTAACTACTGATATACCGTGATAGATAAGAAAGCTCAGTGTGTTTACGACGTGGCAAAGTATGGTTCAAATGGCTCTGAACACTATGGGACTTAAAATCTGAGGTCATCAGTCGCATAGAACTTAGAACTACTTAAACCTAACTAACCTAGGGGCATGACACACATCCATTCCCGAGGTAGGATTCGAACCTGCGATCGTAGTGGTCGCGCGGTTCCAGACTGAAGCGCCTAGAACCACTTGGCCACACCGGCCGGGGTGGCAAAGTACTCTCTTCCTTGTGTCATCATTCACCAAAATCTTGTTTCGATGTCTCGAGCGGTTTAGGAAATACCAGTGATGTAGGAATATTTCATTCCCGTGGCGTAAGATTGGGAGTGAATGCTCTACATGGGATCCATTTTCTCGAAATCGAAGACAGATGGAGACCTCCTCCTAAGTCTAAACAAAAATTTAATATGTTAGCTGAATTTCATACTCATAAACATATTTTGTAATACTCACCAAACGCAAAATCATAGCGCCCCCTATTTTTCATTGCAAACTTTTTGAGTTTTGCGTAGTGACTTACTAAAATGTGTAGATCACAGTAAGCATGACTATTAGCCAGATGATAGGCACTTGGCCAAGAAGTTCACACGTAAAGCCACAAGTACGGAAAAAAATCAAATATTTTCAGTGAATAGTTTCTGTAAATTATTAGAGAAAGATAAAAAGGTGCGCGCCCTACGGTTCTGTCAGCGCAGAGCGTCGCCAGTCGGCGCGTGCTAAGTACGGTGTACGTGTCGCAATATGCACTGCAGCCGCGCGACTCGTGCGGCACGTGCGTGTCGCGCTGTAGTGTCGTGTCAAATCACACGTGCTATACGCGTTTCATTTGGCGTACACGTTCGATGTTTTTCAGGCGAGCGCACAGTTTTTGGTCTCCCAGTTGGCGCCGTCTCCTCAATGTTCCCCAGCCACATTTTAATCGCCCAGGCAGGTGCAGCGGCCAATTTCGATTAACGCTGAAGTGGTTGCGGATTGCACGTCGTGCTAGCTGGTACGAACTACCGTTTTGATAAAATGCTTTGACAGTGTACGCTCCATTATGACTAAATGCTATTTCGCGTCAAACGTAACTGAAGCTATCCCCTCCACCTCTATCCGACGCAGCTTGATTCACTCGCTTTTTAAAATCGCTAGATATTATATCTCACAGTGCATAAAACTATAAAAAGGTAGCACGTGCAAGAATGTAATGAATCATGAAGAAATCCCAAGAAAGATCATCGAAATGCCAGCAAGATTATTACCGAAGTAGACGCCTTGTGATTAACCGAAGAACCTTAACTTGGAAGCCACGGTCACATTATTTGCTACTTGTGGATGTCTGCTCATGTCCGAGAAAAGTGAACTAATAATACAAATTAAGCCCATAATACTGAAGTAGCCAGATCAGTTATTCATGTTTTCCGAGTGAGCTACGTGGTGTGCTTACAATTTAAAGCCACAGTGGCCACAAGACGGCAGCCTTTTCTGATGAACGGAGTGCTCCAGTATTCATCTACAGACAAGAAAACGAAGTAAACGCGCTCTCATACGGCTTCTATTTGACTTTCTCTGCAGGAAAGCCACAACAAACGACAAGACTGAAAAAATACTTGCATTAAGGTCTATGTCCATTCTGTTTGAATGTTTTTTGTTTTGTCATATTTTGCCTGATAATGGCTCTGAGCACTATGGGACTCAACTATTGTGGTTATCAGTCCCCTAGAACTTAGAACTACTTAAACCTAACTAACCTAAGGACATTACACACATCCATGCCCGAGGCAGAATTCGAACCTGCGGCCGTAGCAGTCGCACGGTTCCGGACTGCGCGCCTAGAACCGCGAGACCACCGCTGCCGGCTTGCCTGATAAAGAGGTGATAGCTCGAAACGCGTTGCAATATTAAATAAGTTAAGTAAGTGAACTGGTAGGAATTTCTGAAAAACCTGTTTGTAAAGTCCTGTGATAATATTCTTTTGTACTCGCTTTCGAAAGATGTATTCGAATCCAGTCCGATTGCTTCGGTTTACGCTTTCGACGGCACCACCTCAGAATGGGTTTTTGATGTCGCCGTAGAGAACGTCACAACTACTTCTCACCTCAGTTGTGTACAAAACGGTGGGACCCCGAGTGAGTAAACAAAAGAGTTACTATAACGGATTCAGTTTTTAGACTACAATAACGCACCGATAACTGATTACCGCCCGAATGCACGGTTATAGGTTGCGGGACTGAATACACGCAAAAGATAACAGCAGGAACGAATCGCCTTACGTAACAGGTTAAAGAGTGACTGATACGGCGCACTCGGAGTGTCTCTTAAAAACAGTGTAAATTACCAGTCTGTGTGAGAGGATCTCTTGAAAAATACTCAGCCAGTAAGCAACTATGTCGTTGCACTATACGATAGGTATCGACTGGCTTTATTACCTCATTCTGCCTGAAGAAAAACGTGTGAAAATGTAATTTTATTTACGTTTCGTCCTCCTAACACAAAGTACCTCTTAGAAAGCCACCGAATGGTTTTATAAAATAAGGGCAACAAAATATATTAGGAAAATACTTTAATCGGTCTACATGATCAACTCCATTAGCCACGATACACTTCTGGCTACATTTATAAAGCTGGAACTGTTCTTCGGACAGATTGAAGCATTACCGCCACACTACTTCGGATGTCTGTTCGGATACCAACCACACAGCTATACCCAAGTACCGTAAAGGCTACCTAAACCGTTCTGGATTGAACTATTAGTACTACGTTTTTTTGAGGATCAACCTCAATAGCCACGAGGCTAACGATGTAGCTTGGATTCATATGGGAAACGATTTCGATAAGGGAGAAACCACGAATAGATCTTACATCAAACCCCCTCCATCCTTTCTGGTGCGATAGAAACGCTTGCATATAATTTTATATGCAGGGAACAAAACCAGATCTAGACGTAGGGTGGAAAAAAGTTAGCATAAATCAAGAGAACCACCCACAACGTTAATAAATATTGAAGGCATCTTATGTTCGTCACTCTTCTTTTAACCTGTAGTGCAAAGTGTCGAATATTTCGAGAGGTGGGACTGTCCCCCAAAACAAGAAAAAAAATCCATTACACGTTGTAACATTACAGGACATATTGGGACATATTGAAGTATTCGATACTGTAGACTTTTAGGGGATGTCGATACAGATATGCAAAATGTAAAGGGAAACTTTGGTGATGTATAAATATTGTACTGTGTCAATATTAGGACTTTTGCACAGAAAGAACAAAAATAGAATTAATGTAAATATATATTAGTGTTAGTAACCTATTTTCATTCAATTTTGTAATTATATTTCATTTTGTAAAAGAAAGACTCACTGTTTGCTGTAGCTCTGATTAATTGTATAAATTATCAGTTTTGAGCTAAATTATTTCGTATAATATGGACAAGATACTTTTAAAAACTCACCAGCTAAAGAGAAAGTCTGGAAATGAACGTTTAATGCACACTTCTGGAACTTTCAATGGAGAAATTGTATATTATGATCGCAAAAATAGGAAAACTTGTGAAAACTGTTTCATAACCTAATTTCGAAAGACGATTTGTATCAAGAACTATTGCTAAAAAGATTTATTTACGTTTTGAAACACGATTTAAATCATTTTACATATAAATAGTTGTTCTAAATCACTCAAGAAATATCCAGAATCAAATGTCAAGATATTTCTGGAAACACCGGTACAAATCTGGTGAAGGTTATCCAGAAGCTGGTAGAAAAATGTTATAAAATCAATTTGGAAATTATGCTTGTAAAAATTTATATGTACTGATCCTCTTACTTACTTTAATCTGAACTAAAATTCTGTGATGTCTAATTTAGTTTTAAGTCGTGAATTGCTATCGTATTGTAAACAAAACATTGTCAAAGACTCTCATTGTTTGGAAAGATATTAATACACCTAGGAGTTGTCAGTTGCCAGTTCGGATATGCAGTGCGGTTAGCTCGGAGAGTCAGTTGTTGAGTCTGTGAAGTCTGTCAGTTCTGCTTGTAAATAAATGTCTGTAATGAAGAATTACTTGTTGTCGTCAATATGAACTCAAGACCTTTTACACGAAGCAGACACCTCCTAATGCAACGTTTTAACTTGGTGTTGAGGAGCTGAAATGTTATAATTTGGTGCAGAAAGTCCTGGGACGTTATAATTTGGTTGAGGAAGCTGGGATGTTATAACGTGGATCGGGAAACGCATACTTTCTGTGATCTGCACACTTGTCCATAGGAGCCGTCCATCCTGATATCCGTTAATGACATTTCTCATATGAGGTGCTCAACGTGACGTTCCTCCAATGGCAATGTATCGCTCTGCTCCTCAGCTTAAGAGATCACGCACTCTCCGAAATACGCTTGCTCGTTGTTGCGTCGAAGACGCGATCCTGTAGTGTCTCGGTATCATTGACCGGCGTGGCGTCGGCTGAAATGTTACAAGCAATCTGGGTTGCTCCATCCATTGATAAACTAACACCATCCGCTCCTTATGACGGAGAAATGCTGGAACACGATTCTCATCACTTTATTAAACTCTCATTAATATACTTGATTTTCACTATTGTGCCTGATAAAATTCCAGAGGTTGTGTGTCTTAACTTACATCACTTCAGCTGAGAGAATTCGTGGGAACCTCGGAGTTCGTTTCCCCAAGAGTTGTAGAACATCCGAGGCACACAACAATGGGAATAAGGGAGGGACAGCCTGCTCACCGCTCAGAGCATTGAGTCCCCGGTTATAAGTCCGGCAGGGCAGCTACATTGCGGCCCGCAGGGGTCACGCGGAGGAGGGTGGGATCTTTGGTGTTGCGTGCGCCACTGGCGGCTAGCAGGTCTGAGTCTCAAGACCCGGCGTTAATTCCTTAGCTTTCTGGGATTGTGACTCGCGACGTCGCGCCAAAGGTACCCAGTGCTGCCGCTAGGTGTCACACTCAGCGAGTTGGCACCAGAGACGGAGAGAGAGAGAGAGAGAGAGAGAGAGAGAGAGAGAGAGAGAGAGAGAGAGAGAGGAGGCCAACGCCGCGACTGTGCGGCAACCGGGTTTCTCTCCAAAAATGTAGCGGAACATACGAATGGATGACAGCCAAGCGCAAACTCTGTTGTTGTACCTCTGACACTGAGGCAAGAACGTAAGATCAAATTGCGGAAAATGAGGTAGTAAACGAGTTTTGAAGTATTGTACGCTTACTGAATCTATAATGCACCTCCCTAGAGCTATTTACGCTAACAGTGTATACAGTTCTGTACAGACAATGTAAAAATGTACATACATCAAAAAAGTTTCGCATCACCTCGGCTCCAAGAACTCCGGAACCTGTACACAAAATTGGAATTGAGATCAACATGAATATCCTTTGCACCCTTTTTATTGCTAATGAAAGTCAGGCATTGCATCTTGTGCCACCATACAGGGACACCTTCGGAGGTGGTGGTCAACATTGCTGTACACACCTCTCCCTCTAATAGCCAGTAGCACGTCCTATTGCATTGATTCGTGCCTGTATTTGTAGTGGCATTTTAGCCATAAGTTCATCAAGGCACTGTTGGTCAAGATTGTCCCACTTCTCAACGGCGATTGGGCGTAGATCACTGAGAGTGGTTGGTGCGTCACGTCTTCCACAAACAGCACTTTTCAATTTATCCCAGACATGTTCTATAGCGTTCATGTCTGGAGAAGGTGCTGGCCACCCTAATCGAGCGATGTCGTTATCCTGAAGGAAGTCATTCACAGGATGTGCACGATGGGGGCGCGAACTGTCGTCCATGAAGACGAATGCCTCGCCAATATGCTGCCGACATGGTTGTACTATCGGTCGGAAGGTGGTATTCACGTATTGTACAGCCGTTACGGCGCATTCCATGACCACCAACGACGTACGTCCGCCCTCCATAATGCCATCCCAAAAGAGAAGGGAACCTCCACCTTGCTGCACTCGCTGGACAGTGTATCTTGAGGCATTCATCCTCCTCCGACGATTGTCTGGTTGAAGGCATATGCGACACTCATCGGTGGATAGAACGTGATGCCAATCCTCAGCGGTCCATTCTGCGTGTTGTTGGGCCCACCTGTACTGCAAAATGTCGTGGTTGCAAAGATCGACTTCGCCATGGAAGTCGGAAGTGAAGTTGCGCATCATGCAGCCTGTAGCGCAAAGTTTGAGTCGTAACAAGACGTCCTGTGGCTGCACGAAGAGCATTATTCAACATGGTGGCGTTGCTGTCAGAGTTCCTCCGAGCCATAATCCGTAGGATACGGTCATCCACTGCCGTAGTAGTCCTTGGACGGTCTGAACGAGGGATTTCCTCTCTCTCTCTGTGTATCTCCTCCATACCCGAACAACATAGCTTTGGTTCACTCCGAGACGCCTGACCCCTCCCTTGTTGAGAGACCTTCTTGGCACAAAGTAACAAAGCGGACGCGATAAAATACGGTATTGACCGTCTAGGCATGGTTGAATTACAGACAAGACGAGCCGTGTACCTCCTTACTCGTGGAATGACTGGAACTGATCTGCTGTGGGATTTCCAGCTATTTTGGTGGAACGAATTATGTTTGCAGAAACAAAATAATATAGTCACATAAAACTCTCAGAGTTCATGTGAATAAAGTGAAAGACCAAATAAATATCGTGATAAGCATCCTTCACAGAAATAGATTCTAGTACTTAAAAATTCAAAAGGATAGACTGTATGTGCAGAACGATCTGCTGGTCAACTGCAAATGTGTATTGATTGCCCTTTTTGTACATACTCTAGTCACTGTGAATGTCGAGTAATTCTTTTTTCTCCATTACATGGAGAAACGAACATATAAAGCGCACCAGTATTACTGATGGAACCTTCTGGCAGATTATTCTAGTTCTGAGAGGACGTATCATCGCAGCGCACTCTCTGCTGCAGAGTGATATTCTTTCAGGGAGTTTTATTAGTATAGACAAGTCATTTCACATGTCTGAATCAAATTTTAATTTATTTGATTTGACTCAAATAAAATCGTATTTTCATTAGAATATTATAATTCAGTATTTCCAGTTGACAAAAAAATACAATATTAATACAATTTAAAAAAATGCTGAATATGAGGTTCTAACCTCGACACTGTTCCAATATGAAACTCAAATACTTACGAATAGATTTGTATTTAACTGAGCCGGAAAAATATCTCCCTTTTTTTAGAATTAACATTTTTGCGTTTTTTAAAATTGTCACGTTGTTTTAGTAAACTGATGTCTGGGCACAGATTTTCGAATTACATAAATGTACGTAAAGGAAATCGAACAGGGCCAGTCCACAAGCTCCGCTAGCCACATAACAACGTATATATACGCTCACAAGCGTAAAATCTATACCAGCTGCTGTCTGAGCAGGGTGAAAGCACATACAGAGCGCATAACAAATCCGGCAATAACTCACGCATTACAGTCATTTTCACGCCTTGAAGAAGAAAGTTTTTCCGAGTCTGACATCCAGTGGCACACATAGTGACGTCACGAGTCACGACACCAGGAAGCTCAGAATTTGACGCTGAGTGTCTTACCCGGTAACATCTGGAGAGAACTGACCAGTTCTTGACGAGGAGCGGCCTGCTGCTGTGTGAACCTGACCTGGTGGGGTTCCAGCGGCGTTTGCTTGGCTTGTTGGAAATTCTGAGTTGTTTATACAAGGCTCTGATTCGTCTGCTGTCATTGGACAGAAGTACATAACGTTTTACCTGACATGCTTGTTGCCATGACGGCCCAAACTGAGGAGTTGGATGTGGATGATCGAACACTCTTGGGTAGAGGAGACTTCTCGTGCTCGATCGCTGAAGGGGGCGATCATTCTGGTGTTCCGCACTGGGAAGTCGTCCTGACAACTTAACTCGGTCCACAAGTTCCATGGGGGCGCAGATCTCGTGTTGACGCACACATCTTAGTGTTACAGGCCCTTTGCTGTTCCTTATCCGTATAAACGATTTGCGAGACAATCTGAGCAGTCGCTTAGGTTGTTTGCAGATGACGCTGTCGGTTATCGACTAATAAAGTCATCAGAAGATCAAAACACATTGCAAAGAAATAGATAAATGGCTCTGAACACTATGGGACTTAACATCTGTGGTCATCAGTCCCCTATAACTTAGAACTACTTAAACCTAACTATCTTACGGAAATCACACATATCCATGCCCGAGGCAGGATTCGAACCTGCGATCGTAGCGGTCACGTGGTTCCAGACTGTAGCGCCTAGAACTGCACGGCCACACCGGCCGGCAAACAAATTGCAACGACCATAAATAACGAAAAGTGTGGGGTCATCCACATGAGTGCTAAAAGTAATCCGTTAAACTTCCGTCACACGATAAATCAGTCAAATCTAAAGGCCATACATTCAACTAAATACCTAGTAATTACAATTATGAACAACTTAAATTGTAAGGAACACACAGAAAATCATGTGGGGAAGGCTGACCCAACACTGCGTTTTATTAGCAGGTACATCGAAAAAGTGCAAAGATGGTAGCATGTTTTGCATCAACACGAAATAGGGGGGAGAGTGTCACTGAAATGATGGAGGATTTGTGATGGAGATTATTAAAACAAAGGCATTTTTCGTTGCGGAACAATCTTCTCACGAAATTCCGGTCACCAGCTTTCTCCTCTGAATGCGAAAATATTTTGTTGACGCCGATCTAGATAGGAAGAAACGATCACTATGATAAAATAAGGGAAGTCAGAGCTCGTACAGCCGGTCGCTGTGGCCAACCGGTTCTAGGCGCTTCGGTCTGGAACGGCGCTTCTGCTACGGTCGCAGGTTCGAATCCTGCCGCGGGCATGGATGTGTGTGTGTGGTTAGGTTCGTTAATGTTTAAGTAATTCTAAGTCTAGGGGACTGATGACCTCAGATGTTAAGTCCCATAGAGCTTAGAGCCATTTGAACCATTTGAAGAGCACGTACGAAAAAGATGTAGGTGTTTGTTATTTCCGCGCGCTATACGACATTTGGAGAATAGAGAATTTTGAAGGTGGTTCGAAGAACCCTCTGCAAGGCACTTCAACGTAATTAGCAGAGTATCGATGTAGATGTGGATGTAGATCGAGATGGCTAGTGATTGGTGAGCACATTGTAGCGGCACCAATTTGCCTGGGAGATTACCATTTTATAGTTGTACACCACCGCAGTACCGTAAGATTCCGGATACGAAGAGAGGTTCTTTTCATTTTAGTCCCGACAAGGAACCACTACATAGGAAAATTCAGATTCGTAGGGTTTATTCACATTGTAATGACACATTCCGACGCAGAGACATACAACACCTTAAAGGCTGCGCCAAAGATCAAATTGAGAGGGATGTAGAATATAATCTCTGTAATGTTCAAATTGGAATCTCTTTTGTTTCATACTCCAAGAAGGAGCTGAGAGACACTTTCGATTGTTGCCTTGTGGAGGACGGACGTAATTTCGGACTGTGCGGAAAGGCAGCCATGTTGTTAGTAATCATGATTTGTGCGACGAGCAGAGCAAGTCTTGTTGTCTTGTGAATAAATAATTTTCGTAACACTTCGATACTTCTCACTATTTTTTAAAGTGACGTAGCATTGTATTTCTTTGGTTTCCACCGTCTTCGTGAAGTGAACCGATGCCGACTTAGGAAGGTACACACGGTCAACAAAGAGAAGAACATCGAGGACGACTAATGAATTAATATTGTGGCAGAAGGACTAATTCTACGTCTAAGGTGAGAACTCTGATTAAATCAACAGTGACGTAGAATTCAAAAATGTAATTAATCGGAATGGTAAATTATATTACAGGCATATTTCACGCAGCACTGAATTTGTCCGCATTCAAGCTGGTCAATACAGCCCGTAAAAAAAGAAAGGCATTTCAAAAATTCTGAAGTTACAATTCCATGTCCACAATTTTTCCTCTTTACAAAAAACCAAGAAATTTAATTTTTTTATTTATTTCGCCTCAACATCGTGGAGGGAATGTGCAGCATGAACACATTATCCTTCCCTGGACATTATGCTTTTGCTGATTGTCAGTATTAGTCTAACATGATAGACAGTTAGTCTATTGGTTTTCTTGTGTACGAAGAAGACTTTTTGCAATAAATCACCAGTTCATTTTTTACTTGAATTTCATTTAAAGAATTTAGTGTTCCTTTCATTCGATTTGCATTATTAATTGTTTTTAAAATACAGCTATTAAGTAATTTTATACAAATTGTTCACCCTAGGACCTCATGTAAGGGCCAAATTTCAAGTAGCATATTTCCATTGTATTATGTATATCAAAACTGTATCTAAAGGGATTTTTCAGAGTCTAAATAGTCTCCGACTCTGGTAACGATTTCTAATTTCACATACATGTGGTACTGCAAGACTAACGCCTTGAACTGTTCCCATAACCAAAACTACAGAGGACTGAAGTCGAGGGAACAGGGGACCAAGGTGTGCCCCCTCCGCCCCAACCATTCCAAAAGACATGAAGCGTCAGCATCCGATATTCACACACATTGCAGATGAAATGTGACATAATGCATAAACCACATCGGTAGTCTTTACTGATGTGGTACCTCCTCAGACAAGGTAAGCAAAATGTTAACAAGAAGTTGACGATAATGAGCTCCATTAAATGTTTGGAGTAGGATATATGGCCCTAGTAACTTATCACCAAGAATGTCTATCCATTAGTTGACGGAGAAATGAGGTTGATGTACTCTTTGTACAGCAGCATAGGGGTTTTCATAAGCCCACACGTGCTGAGTACGGAAGTCCACAGCACGACCCTTTGTGAACCGCACAGGATCAGAGAAATAAATTCTTCGTCGAAAACAGTGGACCTGCAGCACGCTTCTGTATGGGCCAATGACACAACTATGATAGGCTATCGTGGTCCTCTGGCATTAGTGCCTCGATGTGTTGAAGGTGTTACGGATACAGCAATAGCTCAAGCAGTACCAGCCGGACAACAGGATGACTTATGCCTTCTGTTGGTGTCAATCGCCAAATCCCCACACTGCTGTTGCACGTCTTTCGTCCAGCAAATCTGGTATGTCCCCCTGCATCTGAGGTGTGTGAACTGACTCATTCGGTCCACCATTCGTCTTTTGGATGCTAGAAAATCCGTGTCCTTAAGAAGCCGAAAACTTTGGGTCAACAACTTATCGCATGGTACTCTGCAACGTGGGTATTTTTCTGCGTAGTGGGAACGTGCTTACGGCCTATTTCCAATTGCTAACCCATAGGAGATAATTATATCCGTCATGTCACTTTATGAGTAGTAAGCTTCCATTGTTAACAAGCAGAAGAGAAATGGAAAATTTACCAACCTATTCGTGCACAGTGCAGTACAAATATCACAGTGACAGTAAACATTGCGATATGACTTACAGGGACTAGATGTTTGTCTGTGAAACCATGTAATATAGAATAACGTGATGCAATTCTGAAATGTACTTAAATGCCATACTCCGAATAAATAAATGCGATACATACCCATAGTTGCAAGCAATTTACTACAAAATAACACACACCAACAACGCTAAAACTATAGTACATGCAACACAACTGCCTGTAGATTACCCAGTGCTCAGACTTGTGTACACTGGAGTACGTCAATACGGAAAGACACGTACAGTAGTGAACGCTATTGACGGATCATGGGTTGGGGTTCGGTTGTTTGGGGAAGGAGAGCTGACAGTGAGGTCATCGGTCTCATCGGATTAGGGAAGAACGGGGAAGAAAGTCGGCCGTGCCCTTTCAAAGGAACCATCCCGGCATTTGCCTGGAGTGATTTAGGGAAACCACGGAAAACCTAAATCAGGATGGACGGACGCGGGATTGAACCGTCGTCCTCCCGAATGCGAGTCCAGTGTGCAAGCCACTGCGTCACCTCGCTCGGTTCACGGATCATGGGGGCAGCACCTGTGGCCATACATCACTTGTTTATTTAATATCTACCTTGCGTGTCAGGCGGACATATTCACACCCGAACGTCTTCAGCCACAATGGACAAGTGTAGAGATCTCACAAAGTATGCATTTCCAGACCCACGTTCGAGGTATTTTTTTTTCTTGTTCTTGTGGTTGGTATCACCTATCAAAATATTTGCCACTATTTCTCCAATATTCGGTGTAGGTATTCCACCCAAGAGTCTTCAGGCGCATTTGCTCTGGTGTTCCGACAGATATTTTCAATTTCGTGTTTGGAATGTGTAGGTGGAGTCAGTCGAAATTAATACTGTTCATTACGCCTGTCATGATTGCCACTGTCGCCGCAAAGCGTCGGTTTGTTCCCCGTTAAAAAAAAATAATTTATTTTCAAAGCGGAATTTCACGTACCCATTGGGATGGACGGGCCACAAACTAGTCTACAACGTCATTCGCTTCATCCATTTGTATTAACAGGAGCGGGAAAACTCTAAGAATAACCGATACTCTAACAGCGACAACAAGGCCCTGGCCCAAATTGATAGCTACCGCCACTCTCCGTTTTCCAGTTTTCCTGCTAATACGTATCGCTAAAACGAATACCAAGCTGGACTAATCTCGGGCCGCTCTAACGAATGAGAATGTAAAATTCCGCTTCAAACAGCATTTCGCGTGTAACGGAAACAAACCGAAGCTTTCCGTCGACGTGATGACCAGTACACGTTTGGACTGACTGCATCTACACATTTAAAATATCTACTGAAAAACCAGAAGAAATGTGCCTGAAGACTTTTAAGAGAGACATCCGGTACATTTATACACTGAAGTAGCAAAAGTCACGGAGCACGTCGTAGCATCGTGTCGGACCTCGTTTCACCCAGTACAGAGCATCATCTCCGTGTGGCGTGTACTCAAAAAGTCGATAGAAGTCCCTTGCAGAAATATTGCACGCTGCCTCTGTAGCCACACATAGTTACGAAACACTGCCTCACCTGTAATAGAACACAGGCAGATGCAGCTCAAGTGCGTTCTGGGTACTGATACTCTAATAGAGGTGGTGATATCTGGTATAAAAGCTGAAACCTTACTGCCTGCAGCCTCCTGTAACAAATCGTCCCGTGTGCTGGATTTTTCCACGTGTAGAACATTCGCACTTACCTTGCTCAGAGATCCGTCCTGTTCCGCACCATTCTGTCGCGAGAGTTCCCGCCACTCATTGTCGTTAAGTGGATTATGTTGTGGATCAGCGGGTTTGATTTTCTCCAACTGTGGTGGTCCCGCCAAGACATTCCTATTCTGCTCACGGTCCCCTCATGAGCAGTCTCTGCTTTCGTGGTGTAACGTTCTCTGGCAGCATGCATCCAAAGTGAAAGTTAAAAGAACATTTCGATGTATAATGTTCATTGCAACAAATAATTTATATGTGTTTCTGTTAATTGTATTTCAAAAGGACATTTAAAAGATAATTATGAATTTTGCTATTATAAATGATTATTCAAAGACTGTTAAATACTATCTGTGGCGGAGGATGTGAAAACCGCTACAGAAGAAAGGATATGTTATCAGAAAAGACAAAGACTGTACAAAAATTAGGTAAGATATAAATTGGCAATATATTGTAGTAGAATCGCTTGCCTTCTGCACAGACTGAATGGGAGAGGAACCCGTAACGTTGCATTAGGCTCTTACGTAGTCTTCATTTGTCATAAGTCGATGATCGACGCCATTTGTAGCTGGGATTGTAAACGGTGTGTAAAGATTTTAATTGTTTCTGTTAAAATATATTTATCTAGTAAAATCTGTTTGTCACAATTACTGCAAAGTTCGCACCGGACATTACCCATTTTATTTTAGAATTTCCAGCATTTTATTGGATATCGCTGGCAGTACGGAGCTGCACCGTGAGCGAGCATTCTGGAACAGCGGCAGATTAAAATATACCATCGCAATAACGACCACATCCTAAAAAGGGTGCAGGTAGAGGTGAACGAAAATAAAAACGTGTTTCTTTTCACAGCATTCCATAGGCAGAATACAAAGAGATAGTAGATTTTATCTTGTGCATTCACAGGTGGATACAAGCTGCAGCTCTTTTAAATTTTCATTCAAAAAGTGATAAATTCTGAACATAACGTGAAGTGTATTTAAAAGTGGATAATTCTTCAGGAGAGCTTAGAAATATAAAAAAGAATTCATAAAGTAAAGATAGTCTTATGCTTCAAAGCTAGTCGGGCTATATCCAGTAAACAAAAATCCAGTGCAACGTGAAAATCTTTGCTAAGTTCGATGGAAAATTATATTTTCATTCTTGTACAAACAGCTGTAGTCCTTGAATAAAAATAAAACTTGAACATTATTTTGGGAACATTCAAAGAAATTCGTTTTTATTAATCTGCAATAGAATATTTCATATGTAAAGTAATAATCATAGATGAAAAATTTATTGCAACCTTTGAAACCTCCCTTTAGAAAAATTTATTAATGATTGTGCTGATAATCTCCTTTACGTTATTTGATTTTCAAACAGCTGAGCAAAACTCAACGTACTCAGACATTTCTCTTCACTTACTCTGATCATCACTAAACGGACTCACAATATTTTAGCGCAACGCAATCTGACTTATATAATCCCCACAAAAGAATGGCCCCGACTAACAATAACCTATACCTTTCACGAATCACTAACCTCATAAAAATCTTCGTTACTCGAACTACTGCAATATAGCGAGCGCCAGTACTGCCAGCTACATAAAAGATTCTAACTATTGAAGGCACTAACTAGAAATCCAGTCCTACAAATTTACTCTGATGGACACACGTCCAGATCATCCGCTCTCAAAACTCTGTCATCTCTCTCCCCACATCCAACACTGCTGGCGGCTCACCTCCAACTGCGCTACGCTAAGCGCTGTTCACATCCAACTGCCCAACACTACAATAGCGAATATTTCAACAATGCCAACCAGCCACAGACTGCACATAGCACAATCAGTGATTTTCATACAGAGCGCTATGTGGCGTTACCAACATAAAAACCTAAACAGCCTACTTACACCTTTCATTTCTCATGTCCATCCACGTACATGTTAAGTTTAATCTCAACGGTTTCCCAATCAAATTAAACGCAGAAAACAAAGTTTAAAACCAAACGGTCAGCTCCCGAATAATTAAAACAGACAGAAAGGCATTAAAGTGGTTTCTGATCCCACTGCTTCCAGGGTTTTGTGATTGCGTTCGCGTGTCTCTTCATTCCTGTACTGATTTGCCCTATCTTTTTCTATTCCCCAGATGTTCCCAAATCACCGCCACCCGTTATTGCTATCACCACTCAGCTGATTCCAGCCCCGTAATCGAACTCACTACGACCGCCCGTTGTTGTCGCTACTACATCTACATTTATACTGATCAAGCCACCCAACGGTGTGTGGCGGAGGGCACTTTACGTGCCACTCTCATTACCTCCCTTTTCTGTTCCTGTCGCGTATGGTTCGCAGGAAGAACGACTGCCGGAAAGCCTCCGTGCGCGCTCGAATCTCTCTAATTTTACATTCGTGATCTCCTCGGGAGGTATAAGCGGGGGGAAGCAATATATTCGATACCTCATCCAGAAACGCACCCTCTCAAAACCTGGACAGCAAGCTACACCGTGATGCACAGCGCCTCTCTTGCAGACTCTGCCACTTGAGTTTGCTAAACATCTCCGTAACGCTATCACGCTTAATAACCCTGTGACGAAACGCGCCGCTCTTCTTCGGATCTTCTCTATCTCCTCCGTCAACCCAATCTGGTACGGATCCCACACTGATGAGCAATACTCAAGTATAGGTCGAACGAGTGTTTTGTAAGCCACCTCCTTTGTTGATGGACTACATTTTCTAAGGACTCTCCCAATGAATCTCAACCTGGTGACCGCCTTACCAAAAATTAATTTTATATGATCATTCCACTTCAAATCGTTCCGCATGCACACTCCGATATTTTACAGACAGAAATGCATAAAAATGGTTTTTGATCCCACTGCTTCCAGGGTTCTCGTGACCGCGTACGTGTGCCCCTTCATTCGTGTACTGATTTACCCTACGTTTTTCTATTCCCCAGTTGTTCCCAAAGGAACTAGGGTGGCTGCGTACAGTCTGTCACTCTGGTCTAGGTTTTCGACTGCGCCCGCAACTGGAATCGTGCGTTTGCGCACCGCGTGACTAGATCGTATACTTAGACAGATACTCCCCCAAATCGTACTCGAACTCTTATTGCACCGCTTTAAATGCTTCCACATCATCCTTTCATTTTGCAAAACGATGAGATATCAGTCCCCTATAACTTAGAACTACTTAAACCTAACTAACCAAATGACATCACACTGAAGCGCCTAGAACCTCATGGCCACACCGGCCGGCTGCATTTGGCAGCTGGGATGATGTGACACATGTGGGTTGGCATGATAGTCAGGCAAATACTGATCAGCTCTGTTTCTCCGAACGTATAAAACAAAAATTGATTAGCCTGTACCATGTGTTCGAGCAAACGGGCGGCGCTGAAAGGAAAGCCAGCCGAAATTCCCTTACTGTCGCACAACGCCGCGATCTGGTCCTCATTGGCATGGCAGGTTCCCCTGCTAAGAAACAACGCACGAATCCAGTAGTGTGTGCTGGGCCACACTGGGGAAAGCACAAATTCGAACAGTTCCGACCAGACATAGGGTGAATTCAGTTAACCGAGTTCAGGAACATCTCAAACTCACGTAGTGAAAGGAAATGCTTAAAACAGAAGCTTTGCTTTTCTCTCGCGAAGGTCTGTCCTCCGCCGCGAGAACCTCCCGCAACATTGCTTTCCCTGTAATCGCACTTATCCTCGCTTTCCGAGACCCTCTTTGCACTTTATTCCCTGAGGCTCCAACTCCATCAGCCCCTATACATCTACATTTACATGGATACTCTGCAAATTATATTTAAGTGGCTGGCAGAGGGTTCATCGAACCCCGCGCGACCGTTACGGTTGCAGGTTCGAATCCTGCCTCGGGCATGGATGTGTGCGATGTCCTTAGGTTAGTTAGGTTTAAGTAGTTCTAAGTTCTAGGGGACTGATGACCTCAGATGTTGAGTCCCATAGTGCTCAGAGCCATTTGAGCCATTTCATCGAACAACCTTCACAATTGCCTATTATTCCAATCTCGTATAGAGCGCAGAAGAAACGAACATATATATCTTTCAATGCGAGGTCTGGTTTCCCTTATTTTATTATGCTGATCGTTTCTCCCTATGTTGGTCTCCGTCAGCAGAATATTTTAGCATTCGGAGGAGAACGTTGGTGATTGAAATTTCGTAGGAAGCTTCCTCTGCAACGAAAAACGCCTTTGTTTTAATGATCTCCATCCCAAAGCCTCCAACATTTCAGTCACACTCTCTCCCCTATATCGTGATAATACACTTTTTCGATGCACCCCGTCAGTCCTATGTGGTAAGGATCCCACACCGCACAGCAGTATTCTAAAAGATAACGGACAAGCATAGTGTAAGCAGTCTCCTTAGCAGATGTATTACACTTCCTAAGTCTCCTGCCAGTAAAATGCAGTCTTGGGTTAGCCTTCCCCAGAACATACTCTGTGTGTGACTTACAATTTAAGTTGTTCGTAATAATAATTCCTAGGTATTTACGACCTTTAGATTTTTCTGATTTTTTGTGTAACCGAAGTTTAACGGATTACGTTTAGCACTCATGTGGATGACCTCACACTTTCCGTTATTTAGGGTCAATTGCCAATTTTCGCACCATCCAGATACCTTTTCTAAATGGCTTTGCAATTTGTTTTGATCTTCTGATGACTTTATTAGCCGATAAACGACAGGGTCATCTGCAAACAATCAAAGACGGATGCTCAGATTGTCTCCCAAATCGTTTATAGAGATGAGGAACAGCAAAGGACCCTGGAGAACGCCAGGAATCACTTCTGTTTTACTCGATGACTTGCACCTCCAAACTCTGATAGGAACCTAATTGGTATACACTCTGGGCCAGAAGACATGCGTTTATTAAGTAATTCAAGTTGCTTCACTACTCCAAGGATATCTACTTCGACGTTACTCATGTTGACACCTGATCTTGTTTCGAATTCTTGAATATTTACTTCGTGTTCCTTTGTGAAGGCATTTCGGATAACTGTGTTTAGTTGCTCTGTTTTGGCAGCACTGTCTTCGATAGTATCTCCATTGCTATCGCGCAGAGAAGGCATTGATTGTGTCTTGCCGCTAGCATACTTCACATACGAACAGAATCTGTCTGAATTTTCTGCCAGGTTTGGAGATAAAGTTTCGTTGTGGAAACTATTATAAGCATGTCGCATTGAAGTCAGCGCTAAATTTCCAGTCTCTTTAAAAGATCACCAATGTTGGAGATTTTGTTTCCGTTTAAATTTGGCATGTTTGTTTCGTTGTTTCTGCAACAGTGTTTTGACGCGTTTGGCGTACCAATGAGGATGAACTGCGTCGTTTGTTAATTTATTTGGTGTAAATCTCTGAATTGCCGCCGATACTATTTCTTTGCATTCAAGTCACATCTGGTCTGCAGTGACATTATTAATGTGGAAGGAGTGGAGGAAGATGTTATGTGAATTTTTATGTGCTTTTTTGAACAGGTATATATTTCGTTTATTTGTGGAGGACTTGGGGGTCTGGGTACGTTCAATAATACCAGTATCCGTTTTAATCCTCGTTACTAGTTCAGGATTATTCCGTGTTAACAGGTAAAGCGCGGTTTTCACAACCTTTTACTATTCATGAAGTAACTGCTCGAAATAGTTGTCGGAGAAAGCGTTTAGCAAAATTTCGGATGATGTTTTATGCGTACCTCCGGAATTAAACATGTATTTTCACTAACATATCGAGGATAGATTAAAGGCACCACGAACTATATTTGTATGAGTCGGGTACGCGTTTGAAATTAAACTCAACTCGTCTTTGAACCTTTCACCTACTGTATCATCTGAATTGGGAGGTCGGTAAAAGGATCCAGTTATTATTTGATTCCGGTTGCCAAGAATGTCCTCTGTGCATACTAATTCGCAGGAACTGTCTACTTCAATTTCGGGACAACCTGCTTTGAGGTGAGCCACACGTTTCTTCAAGTCACGAGCTACGTATCGTCCCCTCTGGACCAAACCTGGGTGTTGCTCACAGTAGCCGGCAGTCTGTTGCTTTATCGCCACCGCCTGCGGCCGAACTGGTGCTCGCTGTCTCTGCGACGTTAACTCCCGGCTCTCGGCAGCTCTTAGGAACAGGAACTCGGGCGCAGCAAAAGACAGAGTACGTATCGCGCTGATTCTCTGCTCTGCCTGACCCTTCGTGGCTTCCAAACGCCCGGCAGCCGCTCTCTCAGCTCGGGACAGTAGCTCTACGCGTTCACTTTGGGACAGCCACGAACGTCGCCATAACCCTGCTCTCCTGTTCTTCGAGCACTCTGTTTAGCGGCAACTGCTCGCTTTCAGCTTCACAGACGCTTCTCGACGACCCTCGACGTTTTCGCTAACTCGATCACTATTTCATCCCGTAGCATCTTCTAGTCATTCGCTTTACTTTCCACGTTCCGTTCGAGCTTAAGATTCGCAGCTTCTAAGTCATCAAATAGCTTTTCATTCACTTTCCTCGGCTCATTAAATTTCTCTTCAGTCCCTTCGTGAGTTCACCAACCGGCACAGAGGTTGTTTGAGCATAGTGGAAAAAAAATTTGCATGCAGTTAATGCAATACTAAATCTAACCATAGTACATAACATCGTTAAATGAACCTGTATAATTAATCAATGGATTGTGAATTTGGCACATTAGTTCTACTCATTCCTCTCTCTGGGTACTTCGTTATCACTGTCTTTTTGTGCAGCATATAAAAATCAGGCTAATATTTCAAAGAAAGAAGCCGTTAAGAGCATCGAGTTGCAAGTCTGGCAGCTATTTGGTGCGTTCTGAAGTAGTTAGAGGACACACGATTTGAGTTTTCATGAAACACATTTATTCAAATATAGCCACAAAGAATTATGGGTGGACATTCTGTAGATATACTTAAGTTGTGCCTGAACACGAAATAAACTAATCTGATCTGGCAAGAAGAAATTACATAGCGCAATTTAACTATGCATACGTGAGGGAAAAGAGAGGAAAGGGAACAGAAACATATGACTTCAGTTATCCAATCAAGCTTCACACGAAAACGACGAAATTCAGAGGAACAATACCTGCATTGCCTGCATGCACTAACATCAAAGGGGTTTACACCGATTGAAACATCTTGTTACAGCAAATACACCACCTGAGAATTCACGCAAGCATCATGAAAAGAAGTCACCTGAGTTGCACATCCAACTGTTTCAAACAGATGTGAGTGAAAATCGCTAAATGTATAAATCAATGAGAGTACACCACTGTAACAACGAATAGATCATGAATCACACCGAATTCATAATAAAACCATCAAGGCGGAAGGCCCCAATGATTCGAGAAACATATGGCCCCCATTAAACAAAGGCAGCTGCTACACGTTCCCACAAAACACGGAAATGCAGTAACGCAAATATTCACCCATAACTTATCAGTTAAAATAACACGGAACAACTATTGAGATTCAGTAATAGAGCGCAACGCTCACAGAATAAAGACAACTCGAGATCACAGCAGAAAATAGAACATGCGATAAACTACAATACATAAAAAGAAATATCGCACATACACGAAAACACAAGTTCTGTCATATTCACAAAGCTTTAAAGCACATTAACTCAGGCTAACCATATCCCGTAGAGCGCATTGACACAACAATAGTAGAAAGGAACAAAGCAAACTCCGGACACTGACAAAATCATAGACTCAAGCATCCTATTAAGAGCAATATAAAGCAAGAAGTAATCGAAACACTTCATTCAGGCCAAGAGCTTTTCCGAACGGCTCCACGCATGAAGGCCGCGTTTGAAGCTACGACCTATCTCATCACTGGCAGGAGAGGGCTCACTTAAGAGCACAGCTACCATCCACCGAGTTCAGTCCGGAACCGCGCGACTGCTACGGTTGCAGGTTCGAATCCTGCCTCGGGCATGGATGTGTGTGATGTCCTTAGGTTAGTTAGGTTTAAGTAATTCTAAGTTCTTGGGGACTGATGACCTCAGAAGTTACGTCCCATAGCGCTCAGAGCCATACATCCACCGACAGCCACCGCTCGGCTCGGAGCGCATGGAAAGCCCACACGGGAAACGGACAATACCAACTTGACAACCACGAAGCTGTCGAACAGCACCGATAGAACTCTTTGCCCACGTAAGAGGTACAAAATTGGTTATCCTGTGCTTCTAGCAGACGAAAAGCAGCTCAAGTACCAAACCCAAGACAAACCTGAAAAGACACATAAAAAGACCTGGTCACACAAGATAGGCTAATGGACGAACTTTATAAATATGGGGCTCGATTACACATGGAATATTAATGGATCACTTAAAGTACTGACATACTGATGCGCAGAACGAGTTGCTTGCACTTAACGTCAGATTATCACTGAAACTTCTCAGTCCTTCTGGGAGAGTTAGTAGAACCAACTGCAGACAAACAGAATCAAACAGGACAACAGTCTTATGAAGCGACTCTACACAGACATTTCAACATATCATAAACACACTAATTATAATCCTTCATGCAGTGATTTTTGCGTTTTCTCCTGTGGAGTTACGGGGTACTTTTATTGATATGAGCGTCCACTGTCTACATCTATATCTACATGGGTAGACTGCAAATCACACTTAAGTGCATGGCAGAGGGTTTATCGAACCACCTTCACAATAATTCTCTATTATTCCAATCTCGAACAGCGTGGTGGAATAACTAACACGTATATCTGTCAGTGCGTGCTCTTATTTCCCTTATTTTATTATGATGATCGTTTCTCCCTATGTAGGTCAGCGTTAACAAAATATTTTCACGTTCGGAGAAGAAAGTTAATGACTGAAATTCCGTGAGAAGATTCCGCCGCAACGAAAAACGCCTTCGTTTTGATGACGTCCTCCCCTAACTGTGTATCATGCAGTGACACTCTCTCCCCTATTCCATATTAATACAAAACGAGCAGCGCTTCTTTGAAGTTTCTCGATGTACTCCGTTAATTCCATCTGGTAACAATCCCACACCGCGCAGCAGTACTTCGAAAGGAGACGGACAAGCACAGTGTAGCTAGACTCATCAGTAGATCTGTTACATATTCTAACTGTTCCGCCAAAAAAACGCAGTCTTTGGTTTGTCTTCCCCGCATCATTTTCTCTCTCTTCTTTCCACTTAAGTAGTTCGTAACTGTAATTCTTAGGTATTAATTTAAAATTACGGCTTTTAGATTTGATTTATCGTGTAGCCGATGTTTAACGGATTTCTAGTAGCACTCTTGCGGATAACCCCACACTTTTCTTAACTTTGCGCTAATTGCCAACTGCCAACTTTCGAACCATACAGATATCTTTACTAAATCGTTTTGCAACCGATTTCGATCTTCTAATGACTTTACTAGACATTACCTACAAACAGTGATCGTAGATGGCAACTACTCATGATCGCAACAGAGTTGCACTGGACACGGGGAGAAGAACATTTTTCCATAACACATCCGTCAGTAGTTCTCTTTGATGAACAGGATGTGCTTCACTTCAGCAACTGCTTCATTTCTGCACTACAATAGGGTGTCTCACGGAGACCTAGGAGCTATAAAGGGCTTGGAAAATCTCTGTCGGCTAGTCTCATAGTCTTTAAACCGGAGATGCTTATTTTGCTGTAATTGGTTTTGTGGAACCGAGAATTCATTAAGATCTTCTCTTGCAATGCTGCGTGGTGATTGCCCTTTAATCGCCTTAATGAGCTCCGGTCTTATTGCCAAAGGTAATTCAAACTGAGTTCGTGGATGTTATAAATGCATAAGATCCAAAGATAATGAGATGTAGATTGTTTACATAGGAAAGTATCACTTTGCTTATGTCACCGAGAAGTACTGGCAATGAGTGTTGTGTATAGAGTGACTAACTTATACTTCTCCACAGTACTGCTTGTGAGTCAGGTAGATCTGTGGTACATCTACATCTACATCTACATCTACATGACTACTCTGCAATTCACATTTAAGTGCTTGGTAGAGGGTTCATCGAACCACAATCATACTATCTCTCTACTATTCCACTCGCGAACAGCGAGCGGGAAAAACGAACACCTAAACCTTTCTGTTCGAGCTCTGATTTCTCTTATTTTATTTTGATGATCATTCCTACCTATGTAGGTTGGGCTCAACAAAATATTTTCGCATTCGGAAGAGAAAGTTGTTGACTGAAATTTCGTAAAAAGGTCTCGCCGCGACGAAAAACGTCTGTGCTGTAATGACTTCCATCCCAACTCGTGTATCATATCTGCCACACTCTCTCCCCTATAACGTGATAATACAAAACGAGCTGCCCTTTTTTGCACCCTTTCGATGTCCTCCGTCAATCCCACCTGGTAAGGATCCCACACCGCGCAGCAATATTCTAACAGAGGACGAACGAGTGTAGTGTAAGCTGTCTCTTTAGTGGACTTGTTACATCTTCTAAGTGTCCTGCCAATGAAACGCAACCTTTGGCTCGCCTTCCCGACAATATTATCTATGTGGTCCTTCCAACTGAAGTTGTTCGTAATTTTAACACCCAGGTACTTAGTTGAATTGACAGCCTTGAGAATTGTACTATTTATCGAGTAATCGAATTCCAACGGATTTCTTTTGGAACTCATGTGGATCATCTCACACTTTTCGTTATTTAGCGTCAACTGCCACCTTACACACCATACAGCAATCTTTTCTAAATCGCTTTGCAACTGATACTGGTCTTCGGATGACCTTACTAGACGGTAAATTACAGCATCATCTGCGAACAGTCTAAGAGTACTGCTCAAATGGTCACCCAGGTCATTTATATAGATCAGGAACAGTAGAGGTCCCAGGACGCTTCCCTGGGGAACACCTGATATCACTTCAGTTTTACTCGATGATTTGCCGTCTATTACTACGAACTGCGACCTTCCTGACAGGAAATCACGAATCCAGTCGCACAACTGAGACGATACCCCATAGCTCCGCAGCTTGATTAGAAGTCGCTTTTGAGGAACGGTGTCAAAAGCTTTCCATAAATCTAGAAATACGGAATCAACTTGAGATCCCCTGTCGATAGCGGCCATTACTTCGTGCGAATAAAGAGCTAGCAGCGTTGCATAAGAGCGATGTTTTCTGAAGCCATGCTGATTACGTGTCAATAGATCGTTCCCTTCGAGGTGATTCATAATGTTTGAATACAGTATATGCTCCAAAACCCTACTGCAAACCGACGTCAATGATATAGGTCTGTAGTTAAATGGATTACTCCTACTACCCTTCTTGAACACTGGTGCGACCTGCGCAATTTTCCAATCTGTAGGTACAGATCTATCGGTGAGCGAGCGGTTGTATATGAGTGCTAAGTAGGGAGCTATAGTATCAGCGTAATCTGAAAGGAACCTAATCGGTATACAATCTGGACCTGAAGACTTGCCCGTATCAAGCGATTAGAGTTGCTTCGCAATCCCTAAGGTATCTACTTCTAAGAGACTCATGCTAGCAGATGTTCGTGTTTCAAATTCTGGAATATCCCATTCGTCTTCCTTGGTGAAGGAATTTCGGAAAACTGCGTTCAATAACTCCGCTTTAGCGGCACAGTCGTCGATAACAGTACCATCGGCACTGCGCAGCGAAGGTATTGACTGCGTCTTGCGGCTTGTGTACTTTACATCGACCAGAATTTCTTCGGATTTTCTACCAAATTTCGAGACAAAGTTTCGTTGTGGAACCTATTAAAGGCATCTCGCATCGAAGTACGTGCCAAATTTCGCGCGTCTGTAAATATTAGACCACCTTCGGGATTTCGCGTTCTTCTGAACTTCGCATGATTTTTCCGTTGCCTCTGCAACAGCGTTCGGACCTTTTTTGTGTACCACGGGGGATCCGTTCCATCTCTTACCAATGTATGAGGTATAAATATCTCAATTGCTGTTGCTACTATATCTTTGAATTTGAGCCACATCTCGTCTACATTCGCATAGTCAGTTCGGAAGGAATGGAAATTGTCTGTTAGGAAGGCTTCTAGTGGCACTTTATCCGCTTTTTTAAATAAAATTATTTTGCGTTTGTTTCTGATGGATTTGGAAGAAATGGTATTGAGCCTAGCTACAATGACCTTGTGATCACTAATCCCTGTATCAGTCATGATGTTCTCTATCAGCTCTGGATTGTTTGTGGCTAAGAGGTCAAGTGTGTTTTCCCAACCATTTACAATTTGCGTGGGTTCGTGGACTAACTGCTCGAAATAATTTTCGGAGAAAGCATTTAGGACAATCTCGGCAGACGTTTTCTGCCTACCACCGGTTTTGAACAAGTATTTTTGCCAACATACCAACTATAACCGTTTGAGTCGGGTATTTATTTGTTACGAGACTCAAACTTTCTCTGAACTGTTCCGCAACTGTATCATCGGAGTCTGGGGGTCGGTAGAAGGAGCCAGTTATTATCTTAATTCGGCTGTTAAGTATAACCTCCACAGACACCAATTCGCACGGAGTACCTACTTCGACTTCACTACAAGATAAACCACAACTGACAGACACAAACACTCCACCACCAATTCTGCCTGATCTATCTTTCCGGAACACCGTCTGAGACTTCGTAAAAATTTCTGCGGAACTTATTTCAGGCTTTAGCCAGCTTTCTGTACCTATAACGATATCAGCTTCTCTGCTTTCTATTAGCGCTTGAAGCTCAGGGACTTTTACAGCGCAACTACAACAATTTACAACTATAATTCCGACTGTTCCTTGATCCAAGCACGTCCTGTATTTGCCAAGCACCCTTTGGCATTGCAGCCCATCCCGCACTTTCCCGAGGCCATCTAACCTAAAAAACCGCCCAGTCCACGCCACACAGCCTCTGCTACCCATGTAGCCGCCAGATGAGTGTAGTGAACTCCGGACCTATTCAGCGGAACCCGAAACCCCACAAACCTATGGCGCAAGTCAAGGAATCTGCAGCCAATACAGTCGCCAAACCGTCTGAGCCTTTGATTCAGACCCTCCACCCGGCTCTGCACCAAAGGTCCGCAGTCGGTTCTGTCAACGATGCTGCAGATGGTGAGCTCTGCCTTCATCTCGTAAGCAAGACCGGCAGCCTTCACCAAATCAGATAGCCGCTGGAATCCAGAGAGAATTTCCTCAGATCCAAAGCGACACACGTCATTAGTGCCGACATGTGCCACCACCTGCAGCTGGCTGCACCCTGTGCTCTTCATGGCATCCGGAAGGACCCTTTCCACATCAGGAATGACTCCTCCCGGAATGCACACGGAGTGCACACTGGATTTCTTCCCCTCCTCAGCCGCCGTATCCCTAAGGGGCCCCATTACGCGCCTAACATTGGATCTCCCAACTACCAGTAAGCCCACCCTCTGCGATTGCCCGGACCTTGAAGGCTGACAATGATCCTCTGAAATAGGGCAGGCAGCTGCATCTGGCTCAGCCAGAGACAGTGCCTGAAACCGGTTTGTCAGACACACTGGGGAGGCTTTCTGATCAGCCTCCGGGGACGCCTTTCGCTGCCTGCCAGGCCTTGGAACGACCTCCCAATCAACCACAGGCGAGGGCTCAGCGCCACTGCGGGCGGCAACCGGGGCAACCACAGCGGCAGACCAATAACTTAGGTTATCTGAACATGAGAGAAACTACAGATTAAGAAAGAAAGGTTAAACCTTTGCTAATTATCTGATAACAGAAAACTAATCGCTCAAATTATGTTGATTGTAAGATTTTACATTCTGTAAAGAATATCAAAAGGATGATCCACCTGGAAATACTTGAAATGACTAAACATATGACTCAGAATGCCATGTTAGTATTAAATGACAAAACTCAGTTTCCTTGGGTCTCTGAGTGGAGGACCATCCTGCAGGTGATGTGCTGTTCATTAGGTAGGTTTGTTGCAGATACTGCTCACCTCTCCAGAGGCATATTTTGTAGTGCTGTTCTACAAACACAGTAGCTTTGATTGGAAGCATCAATATATCGCTATGACATCACACAATCTGACGATGTATTTGGTATTTATGTATCACAGTGTGGTATTTGTTATACATAGAATATCTTTGGTTAGAAATTCTTTATTATGTATTAGACGAGACGTCACTATTTCTACCAATTTCTTCATTTCTAACACTATGACATAACACACACACTAGTAATGGAGTGGTGGCTTAGCAGTGATCCGTAAATCGGAACCACGCTGGACTGTGATTGGCAGATAGAGTCACAATGGCGACGTGACGCCGGGAAAAGTGTGGTGGAAAATCTGGTAGCAATAAGAAAAAGAAAGAAAAATACATAAAACTGAGGAATACACAAAAAATATGAAAATGGGTGAAAACTACAAAAAAATATGGAATAATGAGAGTACTTCCTGGATGCGGCATCCGCTGGTGCCTCTAATTATATAATACTGGTATTAACAAATATAACTCAAGTGACATGACTTAATGTAATTCGTTACAAACAAATAGCCATTGGCTGATGCCCCCCCCCCCCCCCGTGCTTTACAGCTCTGGAGTAGCCCCTCGCACTCAAGTGTCCCAGTTATAAAAGAGGGGAGGAGGTAATGCTTGATCCTCATTGCTTAGAGGGGAGAGTAAGTGAGCCGGTTGTCGTCACCTTTGTCACATGACAAAGTTGCCTCGATGACTACTCTGGGGACTTTAATCAATTCTCACTGGTTCTCGGGGAATAGGGTGGAAGGGCGGGGTGTTTACCAAGCATTCCCAAGTTGGTAACCTGACACCTAATGTAAGATATTTGCAGATTCAACACACCTATCCTGCAGTCCTCCATTGCCTCAATAGACATCTCTGCTGGCCAACGTCCCGTACTGAACAGAAAGACTTGCTATGTGGGTCCCATTAAATAATGTAGACGGCATTAGCACATCTGCATCTTAGCAGGATGACCAACTGAAAATAGAATGTTTGCAGTGGTGCACATGTACATTTAGATTGGAGATCTGCATCTCAAGATTGCACATAGAACGAGTATTGGGGACTGAAGACGCCAAATAAACTGTTTCAGCGCAGTGGCTCCGGGGTAAACTGACCTTATGGCATCTTCCTCAACCGAATCAGTGCATGACAGCTAGGAGAGAAGGAGAGCAACGTCAAACTGATAAATGGGCTCATACGGTCAAGTTCTTTGTAACTTGACATGATTATGTAATCACTGAAATAGCGTCACACATGCAGTAACCACTCACAGACAGCAAGTGCAGCTCTAGCAGTGGAGGGTGTACGCATAGCGTGTCAGGGGACGCGGAAAACGGTGCAGTCGTTGATAGGAAAAGGAGAAACTGAATTGGCGACCAAAAGGGCACGACAATTGTTTTTCGAGCCAGGGATGGAAGCGGCTAAGTTTAAAAATTGTTCGCTGTCACCGTGGCTGAAGCATGAAGTCAACGGTAAGACGGCGCTAACCAAACCTGGCGCCAGTGGAAGTGTAGTGCAGCGCGCCCCACAGATGACAGGAGTGAATGATGGCTGTGGAGACGTGTACGGCCGAAGAGACGAGCAGCTGTTGAGCAGCTGGCCGCCCATCTTAGCCGAGGGGCTGCCGACTGCGTCTCCTCAGCGGCCGTTCACCACACGTTGCTGTGTCTGAACCTCTACAGCAGGCGCCCGCTTCAGGTCAGCATGCTGACCGCTGTTCGTCGTCGACAGAGGCTGGAATTCGCAGCCCAGTACCGTAATTGGACGTCCACCCAGTGGCAACAGATGGCCTCATCACGTGGTTCCCGTTTTTATGGTCCACTAGACTGACGGCTGCTGGCGTTTATGGCTAGAAACATCTAAAAGAAAACACCCGGCAACAGTCGTCAGAAGAGTCCAGGCCAGAGGCGGGAGCGTTGTGGTATTGGGAACGTTTTCATGGCAAACCCTGAACAGTTTTGTGAACGAAACGGCATTCGTCATCTAACAAGTGCTCCGTTTCACCCGCAGACCAGCGGACAAGCAGATCGCTTCATACGGACTTGCAAACAACAGTGGCCAAGCTTCTCACCACCTACACATTTACTATAATACAGAATAAAATCTGATTAATAGTTTAAATTAAAAACCTCGGAATGGTGTTTTATTGTAAATTTATTAAGATTCTAATCGGAACAGGCGCTGCAACTCTTTTCCGCCTCCTATCGCTCACACCCACGAGACGGACCATCACTGCCGGAACTTCTGCACGGCCGCAGCCATAGGTCAGTGCTTCAGTTGCTACACCCACCACAGCACCCGGTGCCGCGAATGGGCCGCAGGTACCGCTTCGTGCCGCGTAATCTTGTTTTTTTTTTTGTACTGTTTATGGCAACAGTGAGCGCTGGTGCAAGAGGCGTGGTTCAGGAACGCATTGGCTCTTTACATATTTGATTGCAGCTTCGAATGGTTTGCACCGCCGCCATCAGAACCAAATTCGTGCGTGTCATCTCTCCACCATTCTGCTGCTTTTCTTCCCCCATGTTCACTGCCTCACAGGGGCGCACGGCCTTCGCAGATGCCCGCTGGTGCCACCAAGAAACAGATGGACGATACGCCCTCGCCCTACCGTACCCGCTCGCCGACCCAATGGAGGTGGACATGGCATCAGCATCGCCGTCGCCCTCGTTGCCCCAGGACACGCCCTTAGGCCTGGATGTGCGGCCTGGCAGCAGTTTTCTGGAGTGCGTTGCTGTTGCCTCACAAGCCAGAAGGCAGGGTACAGCCAGAAGCACGCCATTCTCCACAGCTACGGCTCCTCGCTCATCTCTACGTCCAGCGTCCTGCCTCCCTCCCCATTGTCATTAACTGCCTCACTACACGGCAACGGTGCGCCATTTCGGGGGGAGGGGGGGGGGGAGGTAATGTGCTGGCATAAGCTCTCGCCAGCACAGCAGGTGACACAGAGGTTGTGAGAAGATTGATTGTAGTCACCGGAGCAAGCGAGCCTATCGGGGAAGGAAAACGACAGTAAGTCATCATTTATAGATTTATGGTTCTATACTTAAGGAATGTTTGTTTATACTGCTACAAGTCGTACCAGATTCGAGCAGCTTACTAAAGTAATAAGATTTGATCACAGAGAGTCACGAAGCGATCGCAATAAACGTGATAAGTTTGCTGCAATACAAGAAGTTTTTGATAAAAAGAATGAATTTTGTCCAAAATATTATTCTGTTGGGATGCACACTGTTATTGATAAAAAGTTTCCATTGTTCCGTGGCAGGTGTCCCGTCAAGGTCTTCGTGAAGGAAAAGCATGGTAAATACGGTGTACTTACACGCATGCTCACAGACGCTAAAACCAGATATGTTATCTGCACGGAGCCTTATGCTGGGAAAAGAAATAATGGTACACAGCACTCAAATTCCGCTGCAGCTGTGGTCAAACGCCTGAAAGTTCCTATACATAATTCAGTGAGAAAGGTCACCACATATAGATATTACACTTCAATTGATTTGGCCGAAGATCTATAGAGGAATCACAAGCTGACTCTCGTGGGAACATTACAAGCTAATTGGAAACACATACCTCAAGAACTGAGAGACATCTCAAGACGAGAATTACATATTAGTGTTGGAAATATTCCAATCACAATTGTATCCCCCGTAAAAACCCAAAAGAAATCTGCTATTTCTATCATCTGATCATAAATTTATACTATAATGAGACTAAAGGTGGCGTTGACACGATAGATCAAATGGTGAGGAAATATTCAACTAAGAGGGCTACAAGAAGGTGGGCGCTATCTCTTTTCTGTACTCTTGTGTACATAGCAGTGGTGAATAGGTCTACACTATTTTTGTTGAACTTGCCGGACTGGGATAAGAAGAACCTAGTAAGTGACGACTTATTCTTCAAGAACTTGGACTACAGCTCGCGAAACCATACACTGAAGAAAGGGCTAAAATATTTCTGGACTGCCAAAGCCTGTAGTTTCAAGAATGGAGGGTATTCTCAGAGGAAAATCCAGCAGGACTACGGTGCAAAGGAAGCTCATGGAGGTAAAGGTAGATGTCTTTTGTGTGTTAGTGAAAGCCTTTCAAAAGCAGAAAAGTACAACAAAGTGAACAAAACAATAATAGTCTGCCACAATTGTAAGAGGTACATATGTGCAAAACAGCAAAAAACTGTTGTATGTTCCAAGCCCAAGAAAGTCGTGAATAATTACTCTCACGACACTATGTTATGTACATAACATATATTTCTATATTACGTCAGGTATTTGTAACTATTTTAATTATAGTAAAGTGCACTTCAATAGTATTTTAACGACTTTTACTACTAATTTTTCTCAAGATAATTAGACTTACTTAACTTAAAAGTGAAGTAAGTGAAAGGTTAAAACTGTTTTCAAAAATGCATTTTATAAGACATATTGAGGTACTGGATCCTGACTATGTTCAATAGATCTTTCAAAAGTATGCTATTAACGCAATTTAAAAACAATTAATGAGACGTTTTTATTTTATAAATTCTTTACGGTGGGTACAAAGTAGCCCCCCGCCCCCCTCTCTTTGGTAATACACGTTACTGAAAATGGCTTGGTATTGCGAGTGTTAAAACTGCACTGGAAGGACAGTAAATAACTAAATCTTCTCACTGTGTACTTCACACAAATTATATACATGTTTGTATGTATATGTGTATGTATGTATGTTCGTTAAACACACCTGCCTAAACCACAGGACGAATTTCAACCAAACTTGGTGCACGTATCATTTACTGAGTGGAAAGGAGCACTGTGGTGGTAAGGACCACAAGGGGTGGGGGTGGGGGATGGGAGTGCAAAACCAGCGCAGCCCACGATCGAGAACACCCACTCTTCAGTCATCCAGCAGTTGTAGCTCAGATCA
The DNA here is from genome assembly GCF_023897955.1 of Schistocerca gregaria. Classification (NCBI taxonomy): domain Eukaryota; kingdom Metazoa; phylum Arthropoda; class Insecta; order Orthoptera; family Acrididae; genus Schistocerca; species Schistocerca gregaria. The sequence goes on along the minus strand of NW_026061803.1, from coordinate 1,876,944 downwards.
CTTACAGACTTGCAATAAACTTGACACATAATTTCAAATCTTTAGGAAACTTTTTCTCTCTCATAACACCAAAAACTGATGAAAACAAAAAAAAAATGTCGCTTACTACAGTGTTGCTGTTCACTTGGCAAGTGACGTTTTAATTAATTGGGTATTTGTTGCTAACGTTTTCGTGGCAAATTTTTTATGCAGACAGTATTCGCCTATAGCTCTGAATGTAGCAGAAAATTACATCGTGGAACGACATTTACACTCCTGGAAATTGAAATAAGAACACCGTGAATTCATTGTCCCAGGAAGGGGAAACTTTATTGACACATTCCTGGGCTCAGATACATTACATGATCACACTGACAGAACCACAGGCACATCGACATAGGCAACAGAGCATGCACAATGTCGGCACCAGTACAGTGTATATCCACCTTTCGCAGCAATGCAGGCTGCTATTCTCCCATGGAGACGATCGTAGAGATGCTGGATGTAGTCCTGTGGAACGGCTTGCCATGCCATTTCCACCTGGCGCCTCAGTTGGACCAGCGTTCGTGCTGGACGTGCAGACCGCGTGAGACGACGCTTAATCCAGTCCCAAACATGCTCAATGGGGAACAGATCCGGAGATCATGCTGGCCAGGGTAGTTCACTTACACCTTCTAGAGTACGTTGGGTCGATCGGGATACATGCGGACTTGCATTGTCCTGTTGGAACATCAAGTTCCCTTGCTGGTCTAGGAATGGCAGAACGATGGGTTCGATGACGGTTTGGATGTACTGTGCAATATTCAGTGTCCCCTCGACGATCACTAGAGGTGTACGGCCAGTGTAGGAGATCGCTTCCTACACCATGATGCCGGGTGTTGGCCCTGTGTGCCTCGGTCGTATGCAGTCCTGATTGTGGCGCTCACCTGCACGGCACCAAACACGCATACGACCATCATTGGCACCAAGGCAGAAGCGACTCTCATCGCTGAAGACGACACGTCTCCATTCGTCCCTCCATTCACGCCTGTCGTGACACCACTGGAGGCGGGCTGCACGATGTTGGGGCGTGAGCGGAAGACGGCCTAAAAGTGTGCGGGACCGTAGCCCAGCTTCGTGGAGACGGTTGCGAATGGTCCTCGCCGATACCCCAGGAGCAACAGTGTCCCTAATTTGCTTGGAAGTGGCGGTGCGGTCCCCTACGGCACTGCGTAGGATCCTACGGTCTTGGCGTGCATCCGTGCGTCGCTGCGGTCCGGTCCCATGTCGACGGGCACGTGCACCTTCCGCCGACCACTGGCAACAACATCGATGTACCGTGGAGACCTCACGCCCCACGTGTTGAGCAATTCGGCGGTACGTCCACCCGGCCTCCCGCATGCCCACTATACGCCCTCGCCCAAAGTCCGTCAACTGCACATACGGTTCACGTCCACGCTGTCGCGGCATGCTACCAGTGTTAAAGACTGCGATGGAGCTCCGTATGCCACGGCAAAATGGCTGACACTGATGGCGGCGGTGCACAAATGCTGCGCAGGTGGCGCCATTCGACGGCCAACACCGCGGTTCCTGGTGTGTCCGCTGTGCCGTGCGTGTGATCATTGCTTGTACAGCCCTCTCGCAGTGTCCGGAGCAAGTATGGTGGCGACAAGACTTCATAAACACTGACTGCGTGGAAAACTACCATATCATGTAAGACGTTTAAATCTATTACTTAGTTGCTACTTATTCTATTTGCAACATTTTTTACAGACAATATCCACATTTGTCGCTGAATGTACCTACAATATATAATTCTACAACTCATCTCAGTATTTGACATGTCTCCTGAACCATGAGTGAAAAACGTTCAGATTATGCATGACGTTTCAATTTATCACTTATTTGAAACCAACTCTAGTCGCAAACATCATCCATATATGCCGCTCAACGTACCTACAAAAATATATAATTTTATAACAAATAGTTCAAGAGATATTACGTCATAAACAGTGAGATGCGCGAGAAACTGTCAGATGATGTGTGACGTTTTAATTTATTACCTCTTTACTGCCAACTGTGTTCACAACGCATTTCGCAGATAGTGGCCATGTATACTGCTGGATCTACCTGGAAAATTATCTTTTTGTACAACACATATTTCAGGATATACGACGTCATAAACATTTAGCTATATGAAAACACAACAGCAGGGTGAAAATTCGCTAGGCATACAGGTGAAATATGTATACAAATATGATCGAAATTTGTCTGAAATTAGGTGACGTGTACGTATACGAGCAAACTAGCGGTAAAATTCTCATCCTAATCCTTGGAACGACTTCAGTCATATTTGGCACACATATTAGTCGCTGTCTAGAATGAAGAGCTAAAAACCACCAGCTTCCTGCTGGGGTGAGCGTGATAGCGTGGAGAGGGACGAGGGGAGGAGGAGGAGGAGGAGGACATGGACAGCAGAAGAGAGGAAATGGACAGAGAGAGGGGAGAGGACGAGATGGCAAGAGACAGGGGAGGTGTGGAGGCCGTGGATAAAGGAGGGACGGGAGAGAAGAGTGGATAAAGAGAGAGAGAGGATGGCTAGAGAAAGGGGGGAAGTAGGTGGACAGAGTGAAGCGGGAGGAAGAGATGGAATAACGGAAGACTAGAAGAAATAAATACTTGCTCAATGCCTGGTTTCTCTTCTAGTTAGAGTACTTAATTTTTTGTTCATTCAGAATAATAGACAGTGAAGCTACATCAGGCAGTGACAAGCGGCAGCACATCGAGTCGAACTAAGCTCGTGTGACAGACAGGGGTGCCGCGAGGCATTCCACGCTGATACGACTCTGTATCGTACTGAATCGAGGGTGGTGATCCGCCACACAGAATACCAAAATATCACAAGAGTAGCGACTATGTTAAGGTACGGTCGCAGAGACCGACACTAGCGCTCCAAATGCCCTGGCGGTGAACTTTGAATTCGGGGAAATATGACGTGATAATCTGTATTCTTGCTCTGCAAAATGCGAGTACTATATGATAATATTTTTCATTTATATGAGTGGGTCTGGTGACAAAGTGCATTTATTTTAAAACCCAATAATGCAATTTCTACCGTTTGGCTGTAATCGAGTTGAAATTATGTTCCCGATTAAGACATCTCTACCGCGCGACCGCTACGGTGGCAGGTTCGAATCCTGCCTCGGGCATGGATGTGTGTGATGGCCTTAGGTTGGTTAGGTTTAAGTAGTTTTAGGAGACTGGTGACCTCAGATGTTAAGTCCCATAGTGCTCACAGCCATTCAAACCACTTGAGGACCTCTCTATGTGTATTGCAGTCTTTGAATTGCATTGCAAATACGTTGCTCGTATTCTGTTTAATTTTTGCTGACATCCGTATTATAGGGTGAACTAAATGCTTCTGTATTTGTTTTTGTTGCATGCTAAAGGACGCTAGTTTTGTATCGCGGTGTTCTGCAGACTCACGTATTTTTGTTACAGCTTAAGAACCTCGATTGAAATCCATTGTTAGTGTACTCTTCGTATCCTTTGTTATTTTTGTTCCCATTCGTTTTTCGTACTCCACCAAAATTTTCATTGACTTCTGCTAAAATGCACTATCTGCACTGCCTGTTACTAACGTGTGAAAACATTTGCTAGTTACTGAGACTACGAAACAGACATCTACACCTACATCGACACTCTTCGAGCCATTGCGAAACGCATGGCATCCAGTGACGAGAAGCAACAGCACTCAATGCAGAATTAGATACAAGTTCCGCAACAGATGTAATAATGTGGAGTTGCAATACTGTCGACACCCGATAAGATGGAGTTCTTCATTAAAAGCGTGAAAGTACAGGACACGTATGTAAACAGATATAAAGTGTTGTGTTGGCAGAAGAGCCAACACCGTGTTACAAGAGGAGGCCGAAATGCACGCGTTTTAGCTCACGCAGGCTGGCGTGAGGAGGAAAGAACTATACTAACGTCAGATCTGGAACATGACAAGGAATTAGAATTCAGAAAGCGGACGTAATTATTTTGATACTTAACTTTAATCCATTAATGATGAACGTCGCTCTTGACGGTACATGATTCACAATATTATCTGTTCAGAATACATTCATATTAACTGAATATGGCGCCTTGCTAGGTCGTACCAAATGACGTAGCTGAAGGCTATGCTAAACTGTCGCCTCTGCAAATGAGAGCGTATGTAGACAGTAAACCATCGCTAGCAAAGTCGGCTGTACAACTGGGGCGAGTGCTAGGGAGTCTCTAGACTATACCTGCCGTGTGGCGGCGCTCGGTAAGCAATCACTGATAGTGGCGACACGCGGGTCCGACGTATACTACCGGACCGCGGCCGATTTAAAGGCTACCACCTAGCAAGTGTGGTGTCTGGCGGTGCCACCACATAAAGTATAATAAAAGCGGCGTTCTTAACAATTGTCTAAATCGCGTAGTTAACACACAGATTCGTAAGTGGTAACAAAAATCATAAATCTCAGAACATCATGTGAAGAAACCAACTTCTGTTTTATATGAACAACAACCAAATATGGACCCATTTACCCGACCCAGTATTACTGATGTCAACAGAGCTCAATCAGAATATGAGCAACATACTTACAACGTAACTCAAAGAGTGCAAAGCACACAATAAGGAATGAGAAGCACAATGATTTGAAACGAGCTTCTGTTAAGTTCCGTTCACTACGGAACGAAAACAAACACAGAACCTAACGATCATCCAATAAGAAAGCGACATGATGCATTAATAAACTTGCAGCACTGCAAGTGGCCTGACAGCGAACCGAAGTCGTGTTACGTGTAGCCCCTACACGGGTTTCACCCCCTGTTGTGGCTGTCTCTGCACAGTTCGTAGCCAGTGTTTCTGGTGTCTGTTTAAAGCAACAGTCTGGAACGCTCTGTATCGACGCAAAGAGGATTATATACTGAGCGTGGTGGCGCAGTGGTTACCACACTGGACTCTAGTTAGGGAGAACGACGGTTCAAACCCATTCCGCCATCCTGATTTAGGTTTTCGGTGATTTCCCCAAATCGCTTCAGGCAAATGCCGGGATGGTTCCTCTGAAAGGGCATAGCCACCTTCCTTCCCCATCCTTCCATAATGTGAGGGACCGATGGCCTTGCTGTTTGGTGCCCTCCAACAATTCAACCAACCAACAGTGGATTACATGTACCGAAATCCTGGCCAAAATTATTTTTGATAGTTTCAAACCTTTAAAGCACTCCCTTTCACTACTAGGTTAACTGTAGTTGTGAATACCCCTAAACTACTCCACTGCCGTCCATAGAGATTGGCCTGGGATGACTCGGCATGCATTTGTTAGTTTGTCTGCCTGTCTTTCAGTTTGTACCATGCCACTTTCCACTAGTTTTTAACCTTTTGTACTTGAAAATTTCAAAGTAGATTCGTGTGATACCCTTAATTTGCTGTACCGATTTTACTGGTGACGTGATGACAGGACTGCTTCTACTAGGGCACCGAATTGCTCGTCACGTGTGTGATTGTTCCATATGTAGTTAGTTTGCCATACTTTTCTCGCAATTTTTAAATGCGCCTTCAAACTAATTATAGCTATGTACTGTGTTATATATGTGCGTATTGAGAAGTGTATGTTAGTATGTTTAATCTAGGTTGGTTCTGCTACGTTCACTTGTCTAATGTTACCGATCACAGCAGGTGATTGTCCCAGGCCTCTCGCAAAGTTCTTTTCAATTGCACGTTGGTTTATTTTCTTACTTCTCGCAGTTCACAGCCTGATGCGATAGATGGTGCTGCATGCAGCGCTCGATTGCAAGCAAAATCTATCTACGTAGGGGGGCAACACATCTGTATGCTACACGGTGACGTAATCCACCAAATCAGATGCCTTCCTATGAGTATGAAAGAGGGAACCTTGCCAGTTCACGACAGTCAGTTTTAGTCCCTGACGACGATGGTGGAGGGTATCATCGAAAGCGTGGAATTTTCTGAAAATTTGACGAGGCAAGTGAACCGAGAACCTTTCATGTACTTGCTACAATAGTTGACCAAACGTCCATTTTTGCCATTTTGGCCATAATTTCGGTAAATATACTCCGGTGTGCGGCACAGGTCAGCACAGCATGGGCAACATGCGATGTTGGTGTAATGTGTTGAAAGATAATGTCACGAAGATCTCGGAGAAGGGTCATAGCCACCGTCCTTAAGGCGCCAGAAATGTGATAGGTACAGTGCAAATTACCATCTGTGTGGACAAGACGCGATCATCTTATTTACCCAGTGGTACCCCATACCAACAATTCAGATGATGAGCCCATGAGAAGATGACGAAAGCAGTCTGGCAACGTTCGTCCTCCTCAGAGCTTGCATGCATGGATACGTCCAATGTGATGTTGTACACAGGACTGGGACTCGTTTGCAAAGACGACATAGTGCCACTTTGGTATGTCCAGTCTCCTTGTTGGGAGTTCCACTGTCGACCGCCTCGGTCTCCTGCCGCGTCGATGTGGGCTTCGACAGCAGTTGTCGCTGGACGTCGCCGCACTGTCCGTGAGGGCGCTCTTCTGGCCACCAGTGAGCTCGCTGCGTTCCATGACACAGGGAACCTGGTGTGTCTGTGTGGTCCTGCACAGCCAACCAAACAGCACGTCGAGCCTCTCAGGCGCTAGTCACGTAGGGCCATTAACAGCCTACGTGACCCTCGCGAACCGATAGGCACCGTATTCACGTGACAGCGCGAGCAGCGTAACGACAAACTGCAGTCTCGGACTTTGGTACGTGCTGGTAGACGTTTCCCCTTCGTACACAAGGTGTCACACAGTCTTCCCACAAACAAACAACACTCAAATGCGATTTCTGAACGACAAACCCGCTGTAAAATCTTTACTTACATACAGAGCAAAGTGGCAGCTGTGGAAAATCACTGGTCCACATCTACCCTATACCTTGCAAGCCGTGTAATATGCTGTGGCAGATGGTGGAATCCGTGCTGGATACAGTGGCCGATGCGCAGGGAACAGTTACTGAGCGATTTCATTTGTTTCTTTAGGCGGGGCCGACCTTGTCTGGCCACTTCCAGCCGCCTGGCGACACACTGCGATGGCAGAAGCGAGCCACACGCCCTGCGTTCTTCCTCAAACGATTTTACAGATACTATTCCGTAAAAAAAAAAAAAAATCTTTTTTCCCTACTTATAGCTTTATATGCCAGCTTCGTGTGACGTGCCCATCATTTCGTTAATGGTGACAGTTATTATGGTACTTCGATTTAAGTAAGACACTGCATGAAATACGAAAAAGCTTAAAATAGAAAATAGGGGTTGCTAAGATTTTGCGTTTGGTACACATTACATAATATGTTGCCGCGTATAAAATTCAGCTGAGATAATGAATTTTTCTTTAGACTTTGGTGGAAGTCTCAGTCACCAATGACGGAAAAATTAATCTGATGTAGCGCACTCATCTGCAACCGTCCGAGCCAGCGAAAAAGCTAGAATGAGATATTCTCAACATTCCTCACATCTCAAACGGTTTGAGATATGGAAACAAGATTTTCGCAAATGACAGCACGCAAAGAGAAGAGTGCTTTGCCGTATGGTTAACATGCAAAACTTAATTATTGACCGCATTATACGATGAAACAATGTAATTATTAAGGGGCATCGATAGCTGGTGAAACGAGACATACTGTGGGATATAGTACAACGTAAGTGAAGACATTACAAGCTCATTTTTGAATCGGCGATGTGCTTTTTCATAAACGTTTCCTCCCTATTTTTCCTCAGTTTCTCACTTAAAAAACTTCATAACCACTGTCCATTTTCAATTTCTCGCGGCGTAATGAACAGTCCATTAAATTTTGGGCACGCAGCCGCGCAAATAAAATTTCCTCCGCTGATATTTCGGCCGCGTATCGTCCGGCCATCCTCAGAGTGAGTCATAAGACTGACGACAAGATGCCAAGCGCGGCCTTAGATGCTCCACCGCGGCGGTACTGCGCATGCGAGTGAGAGATGTTGGTCGGCGGCAAAGAAATACGCTTATACATGCACCGCCTGTGGCGAAGGCGTACAGACATTTGATTCGCTTATCGATGTATGAGCGGCGGCGGTGACACCGTGACGACTTCTCTGCAGTTCAATTACCCCAAGAGCCGGATTCCATGCTTTGTCCAAATTAAAACAATTATCTCTGTTTATTAAATTATTAGCTGCTCTAATCTCTATACCTTGACGGGAGATTCCCAAAAGGAAGACGTGGATGTTAAAATATTCACATCACTGTAATTCATGGAATGACCTGTACCAAGACAATGTTCGGCCACAGCTGACTTGTCTGGCTGTAATAAGCGTTTGTATCTTCGATGCTCTACACATCTCTCATGAACGGTGCGTGTTGTTTGATCTCTGTACGATTTCTCACAATTTCCGCTATAAATCTGATACACACCCGCTTTACGAAGCTGTAAATCGTCCTTCACAGAGTAAAGCTGCAGCAGTCTTCGTTGGGGGGGATGGGGGGGGGGGTGAAAGACCACCACAACACAGAATTTCTCAGGAATACACCCACATCGGCAAAAAAGTACTAGATTTGAAAGAATTACTATCTTCTTCCTAGGTTTTACATTGAATGCTCTACAAATTTGTTGCGGAGAAAATCCATTCGATTTAAAAATGCTCTTAAGGTATGTGAGCTCTTGTTGCAAATTGTCTTTATCGGAAATACAGTGTGCCCTATGCACTAAGGTCTTAAGAACACATACGGTCTGTGAAGGGTGATGGCAGCTACTGGCATGAACATATAGATTTGTATACGTTGGTTTCCGGTATACGGCGTGTCCTAATGTGCCATCAACTTTACGGCGAGCGACAACATCCAAAAATGGGAGGTAGACGTTTTTTTATATTTCCATAGTAAATTTGATACTAGAATGGATGGAATTCTAATGCTCAAGAAATCGATGTAATTCATTCATCCCGTGCGGCGATACCACAAATGTGTCGTCCACGTACCTCCAGGAGACCGTTGGTTTAAAACTTGCTGAGTCCAGTGCCTTGTCCTCGAAGTCTTCCATGAATAAATTAGCTACCAGAGGGTAGAGGGGGCGTCCCATGACAACACCATCGGTCTTGTATGAATGCATGGTTTCTCGGCGATATGAATTAATAAAATATTCTCAGGCTTCCAGCGGTTAAAATCGCACGAGCTTCCGACCGAGCTCTCCCCGGTCATTGTCAAGTGGTAAGACTGACTGCTGTGTCGACGTGGCCGCGTCGTTATACAGCCGCACTGCTAGCTGTGACGTCACTGGTGCTCTCTTCCTCGACAAACAGAGTGTTGCAAAAAGGTACGGGAAACTTTCAGGAAACATTCCTCACACAAATAAAGAAAAGATGTTATGTGGACATGTGTCCGGAAACGCTTAACTCCATGTTAGAGCTCATTTTATTACTTCTCTTCAAATCACATTAATCATGGAATGGAAACACACATCAACAGAACGTACCAGCGTGACTTCAAACACTTTGTTACAGGAAATGTTCAAAATGTCCTCCGTTAGCGAGGATACATGCATCCACCCTCCGTCGCATGGAATCCCTGATGCGCTGATGCAGCCCTGGAGGATGGTGTATTGTGTCACAGCCGTCCACAATACGAGCACGAAGAGTCTCTACGTTTGGTACCGGGATTGCGTAGACAAGAGCTTCCAAATGCCCCCATAAATGAAAGTCAAGAGGGTTGAGGTCAGTAGAGAGTGGAGGTCATGGAATTGGTCCGCCTCTACCAGTCCATCGGTCACCGAATCTGTTGTTGAGAAGCACATGAACCCTTCGACTGAAATGTATAGGAGCTACATCGTGCATGAACCACATGTTGTGTCGTACTTGTAAAGGCACATGTTCTAGCAGCACAGGTAGGGTATCCCGTATGAAATCATATTTACGTGCTCCATTGAGCGTTGGTGGAAGAACATGGGGCCCAATCAAGACATCACCGACAAATAATGCCTGCCCAAACGTTCACAGAAAATCTGTGGTGATGACGTGATTGCACAAATGCGTGCGGATTCTCGTCAGCCCACACATGTTGATTCTGAAAATTTACAATTTGATCACGTTGGAATGAAGCCTCATCCGTAAAGAGAACATCTGCACTAAAATGAGGATTGACACATTGTTGGATGAACCATTCGCAGAAGTGTACCCGTAGAGGCCAATCAGCTGCTGATAGTGCCTGCACACGCTGTATATGGTACGGAATCAACTGGTTCTCCCGCAGCACCCTCCATACAGTGACGTGGTCAACGTTACCTTGTACAGCAGCAACTTCTCTGACGCTGACATTAGGGTTATCGTCAACTGCACGAAGAATTATCTCGTCCATTGTGGGTGTCCTCGTCGTTCTCGGTCTTCACCAGTCGCGAGTCATAGGCTGGAATGTTCCGTGCTCCCTAAGACGCCGATCAATTGCTTCGAACGTCATCCTGTCGGGACACCTTCGTTCCGGAAATCTGTCTCGATACAAACATACCTCGCCACGGTTATTACCCCGTGCTAATCCATACATCAAATGGGCATCTGCCAACTCCGCATTTGTAAACATTGCACTGACTGCAAAACCACGTTCGTGATGAACACTAACCTGTTGATGCTACGTACTAATGTGCTTGATGGTAGTACTGTAGAGCAATGAGTCGCATGTCAACACAAACATCGAAGTCAACATTACCTTCCTTCTATTTTGCCAACTGGAGGTGAATAGAGGAAGTAGGGTACATACTGACGTAACTAAAATGAGCTCTAACATGGAAATTGAGCGTTTCCGGACACATCTCCACATAACATCTTTTCTTTATTTGTGTGTGAGGAATATTTCCTGAAATTTGGCGTCCCTTTTTGTAACACACTGTATATAGTTATGTTTTCATTCCGCGTCCGTCGCGCCCGTTTTAACATCGCGATAGTCGGGTTCCGTCTTTGTTGATGGTGTTTTCAGCGGTTTTTATTTCAATAGCTTCTTTTATGATGCTATCGCAAAATCCCTCCCTCATATCGACATGTTTCGTCGAATAGAATTCGATGTCCACTTTCTAAGGCGTGTTCTTCCATGGCTGAATTTTCTGGATAGCGTAGGTGTAAGCACCTCTCGTGTTCCTTCCCGACGTTGCTCTACCATGCGTACTGTTTGGCTGACGTAGTAACAGCCACACTGACATGGTATCTTGTACACTCGAAGCGTTCTAAGATCTAGATCGTCCTTCACAGGCCTCATGAGCTGACGAACTTTTGCTGGGGACCTGAACACCGATGAAATGTTATATCTCTTCAGGAGCCGGCTAATCTTTCCCGACACTGTACCACAGAAAGGCTAAAACACAAGTTTCTTGTTTGCTTCTTCGGTGGTGTTCTCACCTCTCTTAGTTTGTTTTTTTGCGTGTCGCGCCAGATATAGCCTGTGATACCTGTCCGTGGCTGTAACCGTTTTCCCGGAAGACGTTTCGGAGGTGGCTCAGTTCTAGTGGCAGACTTGCTGCGTCTGGGACGACTTTAGCACAATGGACGAGGGTATTCAGAAGGCCACTTTTTGTGCCGGATGGTGGTGGCTGAGTTACCGATCTGTGTGTGTAGGTTTCCTGCGGGCACTGTGGCTGAGGTGCCCGTTGGTTTTCCGTCGAACGAGTACGTCAAGCAAGGGCAGTGCATCATCTGTCTCGACTTCCATCGTAAACTTGATGTGGCCGAGGAGAGCTCGGTCGAAAGTTCGTTGGATTATAACCACCTGACGCGGCTGGAAGCCCGAGAAAATCTTATTAATTCATATCGCCACGAAACCACGCATTCATACATGGCGTACCTCTACGGGAGGGGGGGGGGGGGGGTGGGGGGAACGTGGCGCCTAGGGAACCTGCTTGGGAAGAAGGCTAACCTGTTAAGCTCTCTAGCCTTCCTGCTACGCTGTCGAGATGAGAACGCGATTCCACGATTTACCTCGGCAGCCAGGTGAATCTACCGTTCAGCCAGCTCTGCCCTGCTGCGGGAAACGATACACTTCACTAGGAGGCAGCTGGATTTAAAAGGTCGCGAACTGCTGGCTATACATCTGCAGTTGACAGAGGTACTCTCACAATTAGATTTTGAGTGGGTCGACGCGGCCACCACAGCAAAAGAAGGCCACAGAGAAACAGAAAGGGTAGTTCGCGCGGATTTCTTAACAACAACACGGTGCAGAACGGAAATCAACAGAAGGAACTGTCATCAATATGACGAAGAAAGAGGTCGATGCGGGTGCCATTTCGGCGCTTAAGAAGGGTATTAACTTCGCACCAGCGCTTCAGAGCATCCCTGTCTGTGATGATATAAGTGGGGTTGAACAAACAATCCGTAAGATGCCTAGTGAGAATGCTGACGAAATTCATCGCGAAACGTGTCGCATCATTTCAAAATCTAAACCACCGAGGTCTAACTTGACTAGGGCTAAACGCAATGGTCTTCACGCACTCCGCAACGACGCACTCATCGTGGTTCTGCCAGTCGACAAGGGCAATGCATCCGTCATTGTAAATAAAGCTGACTACGATGCCAAAATTCAGTTAATGCTTGAAGAGGATATATAGCGTTAACTGCCACGGGACCCGACGTCAAGAATAATGAGGAAGACATCAGAGCTTCCAAAACAGTAAATGCTGGAAGAGGGCGTTATTAAGACTATCCTCCCTCAGGCGCCAAGACCACCTACGCTTTCTGGACTACCAGAAATCCACAACCGGATTCTCCTCTTCGTCCCATTGTGAACACCATTGGGTCACCCACTTATAGACTGGCAGAACACCTGACCAGCCTCCTTGCACCGCATGTGGGTCGTTGTGTGCATCACATCAAGAACACCGTCGACTTTCTCAACAGAATTAAACAACTGCGTCTTAGTCAAGGAGATATGATGGTTAGTTTTGGTGTGGTCTCCCTGTTTACACGTGTTCCGGTCAAAGACTGTATAGATCTCCTCTTCCAATTATCTGATAGCACAATTGTGGGACTGTTTAAGCACACAGTGACATAGTCGTACTTCCTACATGGCGGCCAGTATTTCGTCCAGTTGGACGGCGTGGCTATGGGAAGCCCTCTGGCTCCATCCATAGCCAAACTTTTTATGGCAAAATTTGAAGACTTCGCCTTGGACAAGGCTCCAGCTAAACCAAGTTGCTTTTAGCGTTACGTCGATGACACTTTCATCATGTAGCCCCATGGTCGTGAATTTTTGGAACACCTGAACAGCATTCACGGCCACATCAAGTGTAAGATGTAAGTCGAGACAGAGGGTACATTGCCCTTGCTTCACGTCCTCATTCGACGGAAAACCAAGGGGCCCCTCAGCCACAGTGTCTACAGAAAACGGAGACACACACACACACACACACACACACACACACACACACACACACACACACACACACACACACACAGATCAGTATCTGCACGCTCTCAGCCACCACCATCCGGCACAAAAACGTGGCGTTCTGAATACCCTCGTCCATCGTGCTAAAGTCGTCCCAGGCGCAGCAAATCTGCCACTAGAACTGAGCCACCTCCGAAACGTCTTCCGGGAAAACGGGTACAGCCACGGACAGGTGTCCAGGCTATATCTGGCTTGACACGCAAGAAACACACCAACAGAGAAGAGAACACCACCGAAGAAGAAAGCAAGAAACTTGTGTTTTAGCCTTTCTGTGGTACAGTGTCGGGAAAGATTAGCCGACTCCTGAAGAGATATAACATTTCATCGGTGTTCAGGCCCCCAGCAAAAATTCGTCAGCTCATAAGGCCTGTGATGGACTACCTAGGGCTAAGAACGCCTGGAGTGTACAAGATACCATGTCAGTGTGGCTGTTACTACGTCGGCCAAACAGTACGCATGGTAGAGCAACGTCGGAAAAGGAACACGAGAGGTGCTTACACCTACGCTATCCAGAAAAATCAGCCGTGGAAGAACACGCCTTAGAAAATGGACACCGAATTCTATTCGACGAAACATCTGTCGTTATGAAAGCGGAGGGATTTTGCGATAGCGTCATAAAAGAAGCTATTGAAATAAAAAACGCTGAAGACACCATCAACAATGGCGGATGTTTGCAACTCAGCACAGCCAGGGACCCGGCTATCGCGATGTTAAAACGGGCGCGATGAACGCGGTATGAAAACATGATCATATATGACGTGGAAGATAGCACCAGTGACGTCACAGCCAGCAGTGCGGCTGTATAACGACGCGGCCACGACGACACAGCAGTCAGTCTTACCACTTGAGAATGACCGGGGAGAGCTCGGTCGAAAGCCCGTGGGATTTTAACCACCCGACGCGGCTGGAAACCCGCAAATTTTTATTAACTATCAATCTTCTCATAAAATTCACCATTAAACTGGAAATAAGATGATAAAAGCACATGTTCAAATAAGGCCGTAATGTTCATATCAAGATGTTGGCTGATAAGAGAAAGAGTCCTTTAAAGGTACCGGTGCATAATGACAGCAACATCAGGCTAAATAATAATGATGTGCTAGTTAGTTTTGACGTGTTAAGTCTCTGAATAAAATCCATAGAATTACGAATGTGGTGACTCCATTTTCCTACCAATTGTTTTAATTAGGAAGTCAAGTGTTTTGCAGAAAAATACGTCGGTGAACCAATAGCGCTCGTTATAGGTCTCATAGACCTCTACACTCTCATACTTAGACATTTTGTGAACTTTAGGAAGACCATAATATCTCGGTGGTACTTCTTTTGACTTCCTTTGGTAGTGATGAAGCGTTCAGCAAGGCAGCAGTCCATACTGTCACCTTGCTAGTAGGATCTTTGTTAATCTTCCGGTATGCACCAGAACTAAGTAGACCACATAGCTCTTCCTTGTAGACTTTCTGAGGCAAAAGGACCGGAGCATTACCCCCACGCGCTGCAGTCGGAAAACTATAAGCGCGATGCCATAGATAGTACAAGGGTACTAATATCGATACGCGCTGCTGCTGCGACTCACGGAGAGAGAGGATAACAGCTTAACCGCGAGAGACTAATCACAGAATATCAACCAAAACCAATATTTAATGGGAAGCATAACACGAGCCAGCCACGGCTCAACCTCCCGCCCTCAAACAAACACGATGCTGGAAGGGGGGGCGGGGGGGTGGCTACTTAACCATCAGACTAACTAACTGGATTTAACCTGGCTAAGGTGAACCCAGTACTGGTTACCGGAATGGTTATCCTTAACCAGCAGATTCACCGGGCCTAAAATGAACAAATTGGTGCTAGGCCCCAGAAAATGAGGAGTAAATTTACTCATATTTCCGACACGCAGCTGCCTACTGGGGAAACTACGGACATAGACCTGATCTCCTAGCCTCCCTCTAAAGGTTCGCCGATTACGATTGTAACGCTCACCTTGATTATTATGGACCCTGAGTATATTACGTCTGGCACGGTTCCAGTTTTCATTGATGACTTGAGGAACTAGATCTTGAATTCCCCACAAGTTCTAAAAAGGGGAATTAACAGGATAGGAAAGGATCAAAGAGGCGGGAGTAGCTCCCAAGGCTTCATGATTGGTGGTATTAAAAGCAAAACTAAGCCAAGGAAGACTAGAGTCCCACTTACTAGGCGTTTTCGGAAATCAAAGCGGATTTACGATTTCGGTTAACCCTCTCCGTAAAGCATGCCTGCGGATAATACGACACCGTTCTGAAAATAGGACGCCTTGAAAGGAGCCGAAAGGAAGGCCGGCGCATTATCGCTAACAATTTTCTTAGGGGGGCCAAAAACAATGAAAACTTTAGTTAAATGAGAAATAGTGGTGGTAGCAGTGACGTTACGGCTCGGAATGAGCCAAGTGAATCCGGAGAACGCATCAATAATAACTAACACGTACCGATGACCTTTCTTAGTACGAAGAAAGGGTCCTAGATAATCGATATAGAGCTTGTGCGTAGGACAGGACTCGCGCTCAGAGCTCAGCAAACCCTGTTGAAGAGCATTCTTGGGTTTGACTACATTATACAGCCGATATTGCTATACCATCTCTCTGACATTTCGCTCCATGGAGGGCCAAGTCAATTGCTCCTTGACTTTTTTCAGAGTCTTAGGAACTTATAAGTGGCTACCCACCAACGAATCATGAAAGTACCGAAAAACCGGGCGCACCAGAGCTACTGGCAAACTTCTTTAACTGCTTCGCATGCCCGACCCTTTTACGCAGAATGCAACTGTTAATAATATACTCATGCGACAGTTCCCCAGCCAAATAGGGTCCTGATCCCGACGCTGAGCGACATCAAACTAAAGAGGAATTTCTCCCAATCCTGCCTCCATCTGTCTCCCGGGTTCCCTCACTAGGTGTAGATTCGGCGAACTACCGGCTGAGGACATCCGCAAGGATATTTTCAGTGTCTCTCACGTGTTTAACTTCAAATTAAATGCGTACCTCTCATCTGGCACTACGGCCAGTTTTACGCGGCCTAGCCAGCACCCAGCTCAAAGCCTGATTGTCGGCTTCTAACTGAAATTCCCGATGCTCAAGGCGGAAGTGGTACTTCTCCAATGCAAACAAAACGGCCAACGCCTCGCACTCGTAGATGGAGTACTTAAGTTCGGCGCCAGTGAACCGACGAGACGCGTAAGCTAATGGCTGCGTCTGACCTTCGAACAGCTCAAATACCAGCATTAGATGTGTCATTTTGGACAATAAGCCTTTTATTAAAGTGTGGTACTCCTAGAAATGGAGCATTGGCTACAGCTGCCTTAATATACTCAAACGCGGGCTCCTGGACAGGTCCTTATTCAAAACGCACTCTCTTCCGGCACTGTTCGTTTGAGGTCGCGGCCAACTAAGCAAAATTAGGGACAAAACGATAAAATAGTTCAACATGCCTATGAACCTAGCAAATTCCGCGTTTATCAGTAGGCGGAGGCAACGCCCGTATGGTCTTAGTTCGCTCTTGTTCGATGCGAATACTCTGACCTGACACTAGGTGACCTAAGAAGAACACCTGCTGCCTTTCTAATGTCATCTTACTGGGTTTAACAGTCAGCCCGGCTCCCTGAAACCTCGAAAGAACTTTCTGGATATGATCCAAATGGTCCTGAAACGAACGGCTATAGATGACTAAATCGTCCAAATAATTATAGGCAAACACTAATTTCAAGTCCCTAAGGATATTATCCAGCAAACGAGTTGCCAAACCAAAAGGAACTCTGTCAAACAGATTCCAATCAGTACAAAATGCGGTAACATGTTTACATTCTTCAGCTAATGGAATCTGATAACAGGCTTGGTTCAAACCAAGAACAGTAAACCAATTAGTACCGGCAAACCAGGTAAAAGTTATGTAGATCAGAGGCAGAGGCACATTCGAAGACAACCTTAGTGTTCAAGCACCCGATAGTTAACCACAGGTCTGAAATAGTGCTCCTGATCCTTGGGAACATGGCATATGGGGGAAGCATAAGTAGACGTAGAAGGCGTAATAACTCCTTGTTGGAGCATTTGTGATATTCTCGCCTTCAGTATCTTCACCTTAGGAGGTGAGAGGCGACGTGGGGGCTGCCTGACAGGACTATCGTCGGATAGAAGGATATGGTAATTAAGAACATTAGTGACACTCAAGTTATCACTAAGAAGCTCAGGAAAACTCTGTAACAAATCCCGTAATTGAGAAGCGTGATGCGGCGAGAGATGGGTAAGATCAAACTCATTAGCCACATCCTGAACGGCCAATGCATCTGCATTTCGATGCACAATACGTTTAGCGCACTTATAAAAGAAACATAAGGTGGCTTGCGGAGTATGGATGTAGATGTAGAAACTTCTCCACAGGATCTAACTTAAAGAAAAAGGTGTGCCCAGAATAATCCAAGAATAACCCAGTATTTACTGAAATCACATCCCAAAATTAGATCGACCGGCAGCTCCTTGACCGAGGCTAATGACAATGGCCAGGAAAAATCCCCCATCGATATATTCCCTCGGACCCAATCATGCAGAGGCAACACCTGGTCATTGGCCACCCGACATTTCTGCACCGGAGAAAGCACCGACCGAAGTTTCGTAAAATGACCAACTTCCAAAAACCACTCGAAGCACAATAATGAAAATGAGCTAGCAGAATCGGAAAGAGCACAGATCGGTTCGCCACCTACTCGAGAACAAACGTAAGGCGAGGGCGGTGAAGAGGGAGCGACAACACGGGTACGCCAGCGTCTAAAGGCTCGATCACGAGATAGCTGCCCAGTCCGGCGTCATTTATTGGCTCTGAGAGCGCGAGGCTGAATCCGAGAGAGCTCCAAGTGAGCCGTGCTGCCGCACCTGAAACAACACCGGGGTTCCAGTTTTACTGCTTCAGCGGATGCAGACACTTCGGAATTTCCCTTGCCAGCGCCGGTGGCCTGCCCCTTAACTTCGTGACATACATCGTATCCAAGCGGCAACGCCCATATCGCTACAACCGCGGCACGGAGTTCTTCCCAAGCTGAAGGCTGATTACGGAAAACATAGTGCTACTTATCCGCAACGCGCATTCCCCTAAGAACAATAGACACCGGGTGTTGTTCAGGCAAATCGATTAACAAAGCCAAGGACGCCGTCTGAACTCTGTCCACATACTGATGTAACTGCTCTTTATCCCGCTGCAACTCCCAAATGTAACGACATTCAAGCGGTTTTCGAACTCCTGTGGTCAATCTCTGCCTAATGACGAGCTCCCTGAACTGCTGTAAGGAGAACACTTCAGCCATGGCTCGGAAGAGGAGGTTCTGCAACTCACTTCTAGCTAACAGGTACGGCAGTGACAAAATTACTTGGTGTGGAACCACGAAAGGGAGAAGCATAAAGTTCAAGACGAACCGACAACCGTAATAATTTTTCGACCTGTTCAAGCCACTCCACGACTAATTCAGTAATATCACGAGAGGATTAGGCAACTTGGCAAACATTGCGTCTAACTTCACCGAGGACGTAACAGTACCATCCCGGGCAGGCTCTCGCCCTCTCCCGAACACAGCAAGTTCCGCTCCTCAATCCTCTTCTCACCAAATCTAAACGCGTAACATTAAACTGCAATGCACTAACCAAAGAGCCCAATTCGGCGGCTAATTTTTAATGGTGATCTTCCAAAGCTAACATGCCCAAATCCGCTTTCCGATTTGTTAACTGGGCCTACACCGTATCCAATAGACTGGCACTAGGTTGAGTGCCTTCCAAAACGCAAATATTGTCCACAAGGCCCCTAACAGCCTTCAACAAAAATTCAGTGGCCGCTCCTGTCTCACCCAACACCGCCGGCGTGACGTCAACCGGCTGAAAAACGGCAGCACCTAAACGGGCCACTAAATCCGGATCACTGCCCTCAGTAGCTTGGCGCCTTATTTCCAACTCGTAAACAAGATGTTCCTGAGCAGGCCGATCCCCGGACTCTGACTGACCGCCATTACAATACACCTGAAACAATCAACACCCAAAACAATGTGGTGTCACAGAACAGAAATAAAATTGAAACTAACAGTAACTGGAATGGCAAGAACACAAACGTAACCATTCTCTGCTACCAGTGAAATCCCTGGGCTAGCAGGACGGAGCGGATGGGGTTATATTTGTGGAAAGAGGTCAAAATATGTTACTGTCAGTTGCACACCAACATACAAAATTTATTTCTTAAAACACACAATCAGACAAGCAAGAATCAAAACTCTCAAGGTTTTAACGAAAGACCTCCTTTGATTTAATTTAGATCGGCTGAAGGCCACATCGAACATCCAAGGCACAAGGCCTAAGCAAGGTACAGGAGTTCTTCTGGCGGTTTCACTTCTTCAGAATTTTTTTTATCTTCAATATAAATAGGCTGAAAGCCTTAGCTTTAATTTTATCCCATATAACGCGGCTGAAGGCCTCACGTTAATCAAGAATAGTGTCGCGGCTTAAGGCTGAGACAAAGATTTTCAAAGTTTAATTTAAATTGGCTGAAAACTCGGTTGAAGGCCGCATATCAACAAAACAATTTTACGGATTTTGCCTGGGAAGAAGAGCTTTCAATTTGGAAAGGCTGAAGGCCTGATCTCAAAATACTTCGTGTAAAACTCTGCTGCAGGCCTCATATTAAAAAATAACAATCTTATGACTTAAGGGCAAGACAAGGATTTTGAATTTTTAATTTAATAGAGATTAAAACACACATCATGGAGAAAACAATTTTACGACTTAAGGCCTAAAGGAAGCGATTCTGAATTTCAACTAAAATAGGCTAAAGTCTTTATCCTAAAATGCTTCACATAACACTCGGCTGAAGGCCACATACGAAACCCAAACAATCTCACGTCTTAAAATTAAAAATTGGAAATATCTTTGTCTGGGCTTTAACTGAAAAACTCGGCTGAAGGCCACATAAAAACTACAAAATATTTCTTCCGGCTTAAATCCTAGACAAAATTTTCAACTTTTGATTTTAAAAGGCTGAAAACTCGGCTGAAGGCCACATACCAGTCAAGAAACTTTTTTTACGCCTTAAGGCCTAAGAAGAAAAGCCTTGAAATTTCAATAAGAAAAAACTCCGCTGAAGGCCACACACAGTACTTAAGACTAAAAAGGAAATCACTCTGTAAAACACAAGGAGCGGCGCTCAGAAGGTTCCAACCTGGGGAAGTAACTAACGCACTTTTAGGTGAAACAGGCAGCCAGACCGACAACTTCTTAATCAAAAGGCAACCCAACAAAAAGCCAGCCGAGGAACCAACCAACAACATCACTTCTACTGCATCTGAACAGCAAAACGACAACAAGATGTCAATCGCAAAACGTTCCGGATACTGGTGGCCAATCAAGCCAAATGAGAATAAACGCCCAAAACTACCAACACCTTAGCTGTCACACTACACGCTGTGCTGTACAATACCAACACGATGTGGAAAATACACTGCCAGAAACTACGTCAACAACCACTTTAGGTCACTGGAACGTCAACGGCCACAACACAGGAGATACCTCTGGTACACTTAATTTAAGTCATTCCTTCATTAATGAAGTTTAACACCACACAGGAAGACGGCTGCAATTCTAGTCGACTTCAATGCACACACGTTGTTGCTCGCGTGGATCTCTCAGAAAGTGACAACCAGGATCAAACCATGAGATGTGATAGCAGTTGAGGCTTGATAGTAGGTTAAGTGAGCACTCAACTTTAGTGTCCAGTTTCGGTGGCTGACGAACTTCGTAACCCTCGCAACAAGCACCTCACAACTCCAACCGCACGTGCACGCCGCCAGCGGCTCCGGTCTGACCACGCGCCACAGAGACTTCCTCGTTGCTCTGACCCAACGGACCGACTGTCACACACAGCACACCCGGAAAACATATCCGCCACACCAGACATAGTACAGCAGTACTAGTATCGATACACACTGCTGCGGCTCACGGAGAGAAGACAGCAACGTTATTGCGGTAACCACTGGGCTACAACAAATGATTAAAAAAAAAAAAAAAAAAAAAAAAAGCAAGGCACCCATCCAGCCAGTCACGGCTCACATACGTTGCAAAGAGCAATGGTGCTGACAATTCTTTTCAGTATTCAATACTGCCTTCTTACGTTGCCATCCTGATAAGTCAATGTTGACTTGTATAGAAGAGATATTCATTTTCCAAAAACATCGCAGTTCTTCCACATAAAACATGTTCCTTAATTCTACAACAGTTATTCAAAAAATGGCTCTAAGCACTATGGGACTTAACATCTATTGTCATCAGTCCTCTAGAACGTAGAACTACTTCAACCTAAGGACAGCATACAACAGCCAGCCATCACGAGGCAGAGAAAGTCCCTGACCCCGCCGGGAATCGAACCCGGGAACCCGGGGGTGGGAAGCGAGAACGTACAACAGCTATTGTTTCTATACAGGCTACACTTTAGTTTCTCTTTTTGGCGTGCTTCTGCCTAGAGCGGAATGCTGTCTGTGTATTTCATTGGTCAAACTTTTCATTGTAACGAAAATATGATTCTCTATAAATTGTTCGAAACAAAGAGTAGGATATGACCAAATGAGGAAGCAAATAGACCAGCGTGAGGCCTAGTTTTGCGAAAAACGATTTAACTTCTTTAAATAAATCAGGGAAACTGAGAAAAAGTTAAATCTTTCGTTGCTGATGGGATACATCTGTCATACTAAAGTCATACGCAGTGTTTAGAATTGTCACGTCGATGTCTCATATCTGCCTAGTGTTAGCGAGATGCTTTAGGAGCTTTAAGTAGAATGCTATGGACCACAGGGTGTACTCAAAAAAAGTCTGAAGTAACTAATTGTGTTTTCTTATACATCATAGGTATTGTTTTGCAACACTACTATAAATCTCAGAAATTCTGCTGGTTTGTACATAATGCGGATGTAGTGGAACATAGATGCTCCAGAAAATGGCGCAAAATGTGCAAAATATTGATTTGTGTTATGTCAAAGTCATCTGTAAATATTATGTCGAAATTTTGTGACCATACTTTGTCCATAATTAGCGTCCTGATACAATCGCTCTAAAACAAAAAATTTAAGTCTGAAATCTTAGGTTCACTTGATAATATGTATCTATTAGGCTGGTGCAGAAGTTCACAGCTTTTTCTTTTTTTTTTTTTGTCAGCTGGTATTCAGGTTGCTATGGGTTTATTTAACGATTGTCAGTTTTTATTTTTAGTTTACTGTTGCTATTTGAGTTTACATGTTGAAATATTGTGTCTGAAGATAGTGAGTGGAGCTGTCGACGCTACAAAATGGAGTACAAACAGGAGAAATCGGAACATTTCCGACATTTTTCACGGTCTCAGTTCATTCGAGGGGCTACAGCAACGGAGGCACCCAGAAACATTTGCACCGTGTGTGGGGATAATACTATTGGACTATTGGACAGAGAACTCTAAGGAAGTGGTTTTCTCTTGTTAAGGAGGATCGTTTTGACGTTAATGATTTCGCTGTTTGATGGAAGTCGTTCACACTCATGAACCCACAATGATCCACGCGAGTGTACTCGAGAGCTGGTAAATGTGGTAAACTGCAATTATTTCACCACCGTACGAATTTAAGTGCAATGGGAAAGGCTCAAACATCAAGAGTACGGGTGCCGCATGCCCTAAGCCAAAATCACAAAATCAGCAGGTGACCACATGTGCATCATTGCTTGGCTCGTGAACAACACCGACGATGACTACTCCGTACCACTACTGGGGTGCAAAATAACTGATGATGGTCGAAGTACAGATGATATAGAATAGAGACTGGAAATGGCAAGGAAAGCGTTTCTGAAGAAGAAAAATTTGTTAACATCGAGTATAGATTTCAGTGTCAGGAAGTCGTTTCTGAAAGTATTTGTATGGAGTGTAGTCATGTATGGTTCAAATGGTTCAAGTGGCTCTGAGCACTATGGGACTTAACATCTATGGTCATCAGTCCCCTAGAACTTAGAACTACTTAAACCGAACTAGCCTAAGGACAGCACACAACACGCAGTCATCACGAGGCAGAGAAAATCCCTGACCCCGCCGGGAATCGTACCCGGGAACCTGGGCGTGGGAAGCGAGAACGCTACCGCACGACAGCCGTGCATGGAAGTGAAACATGACGATAAATAGTTTGGACAAGAAGAGAATAGAAGCTTGCGAAATGTGGTGCTACAGAAGTATGCTAAAGATTAGATGGGCAGATCACATAACTAACGATGAAGTATTGAATAGAATTCGGGAGAAGAGGAGTTTGTGGCACAACTTGACAAGAAGAAGGGACCAGTTGGTAGGACATGTTCTGAGGCATCAAGGGATCACAAATTTAGCACTGGAGGGCAGCGTGGAGGGTAAAAATCGTAGACGGAGACCAAGAGATGAATACACTAAGCAGATTCTAAAGGATGAAGGTTGCAGTAGGTACTGGGAGATGAAGCAGCTTGCACAGGATAGAGTAGCATGGAGAGTTGCATCAAGAAAGTCTCAGAACTGAAGACAGCAAACAACAACAATGCTAACACAGGGAAACGAAAGGAATGGTTGAGCTTAGCAAAGCAGCAACTCCCCGAACAACGACCTGTAATCATCTACAAAAGATGATGTTATGCATCTGGTGCGCTACGAATTGCTTCCCCGAAGTGTAACCATCACTGCTGACGTTTATTCTCAGCAACCGCGACGTTTTGCAGACGCAATCCAAGAACGACAAGGAGGAAGACCGCGTGAAGTGATGCTACTCCACGATAACGACCACCCGCATTTTGCTAGGCTGAGGGAAGACACTATACGGGAGTTGTGTTGGGGAGTCCTTCCGCAACCACGTTATTCAGCTGATCTGGTGTCCTCATACACAGATACAACCTTGAAGGAACTTCCCTTTCCAATGAAGATGCTCTATGAACATGGCTCGACGAGTTCTTCGCCTCAAAACCACGTGATTTCCACAGTCGCGGAATATAAAACGTACTCCAGCGTTGACGGATTGTTTTAAATAGAGAAGGAGAACGTATTATTGATAAACGTCTGTGTTACGTTAGAACTTATGCACCAGCCAAATACCTTTTCTGCATGAGACACGGCAGTCCGCAGAGCTTACCGGTGTGACGGGATGCCGCAGCGTGAGGGGAACGTGCATCCAGCCATGAGGATGCCCCGCTGAACCGCAGGCGTTCATGTACAGTACAAGGCGTAGGGTAGTATCTGACAACTTCTCGCGCTTCAAACTACCCATTTCAGCGGTAGTGTTGCTCGTAACGGGAATATTTTTCAGTCTCTGAGTTTTGACGTTATAACAACAGCAGTTGCCGAAGAGCACTGAAACACATAAATCAAAAGAAGGCAGCTGTAGTAGACGAAATTCCTTCAGAGTTCTTGAAACTCTGGGTGAACTTACCTTCGTAGCACCATTCCACTTGGTAAGCGAGATATATGCATCGAGTAACACATACTCTGACCTCAATAAACAATATAAAACAGCAATTCGGAAGATGCTGACATCTGTGAAGAATATACGGCTGCGAAGAAGTCTCGGACGAAATATCAGCACAGGTCAGTTACTGGATGCAGCAGTATTCCGAGCACTTTATTCACCGTGGTCGTTTCTTTACGTTTGATTAGCCAGATAGGATTCTACAAGCAGTCAGCTGAATTACTTCTTAGCAGCTTCCCTTACGGTTGGGCAATGCCTTTGCCACACACATAAATAAAGACGTATTTCACAAAAAGATTGTCAATGTAAAAGGATTCCTTTCCTGGTTAATGGTTGGCTTACGATATCTCCCAGAATTCGCAACCACTGTGTCCTGATGATTAGTAAATCTTCTTGGCCTCAGTATCATCCACGGGCAATTATCGTCCTACCTTACAGGCAAAGCAAGTGGAGGTCCTTCTGTTCATACAAAAGCTTGGTGAATGTTGGGCGGTCACATCATTGTCCGGCGAGTTGCCATACCTACCTGTCACTCTGGGACTGATGGGACTCCCTCAAACATATATACATGAGATAGTCCTTCGGATGTACGCGTGAGACTCCTAGCAGTTGACGTCTAAATGTGGTTTTTTATGTATTTATTTGCAATGGATTTCGGTGTCTCTCCATTTTCTGGCATGTCTACGGTACCACGTGATCAGGCGTGTACCGGGTAATCATCAATATACACATGTCTCATAGAGGGTATAACACCAAAAATGCAGACAAAGTACCGTCTGCAACATCCAAAATTTTCGCCGTTTAATTTTCGTTGATATCTTGCACTATACTCTTGATTCTGATGCTATATGCTGCACTACAGAAATTAAATACATCAATACTTCGATTACGTATTAAATAAAAATTTGACTGTATATAATTGATTGTAATTATAATAGAAATATTATAAATTGCCAGGTAATAGCCAAGGGAGCTTTATTGAGATGTATCAATAGCAACGACGAAATGATAATAGCTGTACCGATGTTTATCTTTGCGCATGGAGAGCCTCTGTCGCGTGGCGTGCAGATGGGAGGCAGAGCAGTTTGTGTCATGAAAGAGTGCGGAAGTGTTTGTTGAACGCTCCGGCCGACCCGTTGTGTACCTATACTCGCGCCAGTGTAGACATCCCTAACTCGTTAACCTGCGATTACTGAGAGCACGGTAGGAGTGGACAGGCGGGGGAAGCTGCAGTTTCAGCTGTTGCCTGTCCCGTACGTATCCGTGGTTAGTTGATATATTCTTTGCGTGTTCCGCTTGCGTTATCTAGGCACGTTCTCGTGTTTCGGTAACTGTTGTGAAACATCGATTAGGATGGACAGGGACTGCGATTGCTGTGTTCGGATGAGGGTTGACTTGCCATCCCTTCGCTCAAAGCTGCAATC
This sequence comes from Schistocerca gregaria, assembly GCF_023897955.1. NCBI lineage: Eukaryota > Metazoa > Arthropoda > Insecta > Orthoptera > Acrididae > Schistocerca > Schistocerca gregaria. The sequence continues at coordinate 1,850,614 of NW_026061803.1, read as the reverse complement.
GGCGCTGACTTCGGTCGCGCAGCTTGAGGCTGTTGCCAATGGGCACCACTGTGGGGAGCCGGGCTCGGGTATCACGGGGATGTCAACCTCGTCCCGTCTGTCCCCAGATCGGTCTGCCGCTGTGGTTGCCCCGGTTGCTGCCCGCAGTGGGGCTGAGCCCTCGCCTGTGGTTGATTGGGAGGTCGTTCCAAGGCGTGGCAGGCAGCGAAAGGCGTCCCCGGAGGCTGATCAGAAAGCCTCCCCTGTGTGTCTGACAAACCGGTTTCAGGCACTGTCTCTGGCTGAGCCAGATGTAGCTGCCTGCCCTGTTTAAGAGGATCATTCTCAGCCTTCAAGGTCCGGGCAATCGCAGAGGGTGGGCTTACTGGTAGTTGGGAGATCCAATGTTAGGCGCGTAATGGGGCCCCTTAGGGATACGGCGGCTAAGGAGGGGAAGAAATCCAGTGTGCACTCCGTGTGCATTCCGGGAGGAGTCATTCCTGATATGGAAAGGGTCCTTCCGGATGCCATGAAGAGCACAGGGTGCAGCCAGCTGCAGGTGGTGGCACATGTCGGTACTAATGACGTGTGTCGCTTTGGATCTGAGGAAATTCTCTCTGGATTCCAGCGGCTATCTGATTTGGTGAAGGCTGCCGGTCTTGCTTACGAGATGAAGGCAGAGCTCACCATCTGCAGCATCGTTAACAGAACCGACTGCGGACCTTTGGTGCAGAGCCGGGTGGAGGGTCTGAATCAGAGGCTCAGACGGTTTTGCGACCGTATTGGCTGCAGATTCCTTGACTTGCGCCATAGGGTGGTGGGGTTTCGGGTTCCGCTGAATAGGTCAGGAGTTCACTACACTCAGCTGGCGGCTACACGGGTAGCGGAGGCTGTGTGGCGTGGACTGGGCGGTTTTTTAGGTTAGAAGTCCTCGGGAAAGTGCGGGATGGGCTGCAATGTCAAAGGGTGCTTGGCAATTACAGGACGTGCTTGGATCAAGGAACAGTCGGAATTATAGTTGTAAATTGTTGTAGTTGCGCTGGAAAAGTCCCTGAGCTTCAAGCGCTAATAAAAAGCACAGAAGCTGATATCGTTATAGGTACAGAAAGCTGGCTAAAGCCTGAAATAAGTTCTGCAGAAATTTTTACGAAGTCTTAGACGGTGTTCAGGAAAGATAGATTAGGCAGAATTGGTGGTGGACTGTTTGTGTCTGTCAGTAGTGGTTTATCTTGTAGTGAAGCCGAAGTAGGTACTCAGTGCGAATTCGTATGTGTGGTGGTTATACTTAACAACTGAATTGGCTCCTCCTACCGACCCCCAGACTCCGATGATATAGCTGCTGAACAGTTCAGAGAAAATTTGAGTGTCGTAACAAATAAATACCCTCACTCTAACGGTTATAGTTGGTGGGGACTTCAACCTTCCCTCGTTATGTTGGCAAAAATACTTGTTCAAAACCGGTGGTAGGCGAAAACAAATTCCGAGATTGTCCTAAATGCTTTCTCCGAAATTGTTTCGAGCAGTTAGTCCACGAACCCACATGAATTGTAAATGGTTTCGAAAACACACTTGACCTCTTAGTCACGATGCTATTAGCTCTGGACTGTTTGTGGCTGATACAGGGATTAGTGATCACAAGGTCATTGTAGCTAGGCTCAATGCCATTTCTTCCAAATCCACCAGAAACAAACGCAAAATAAAAGCGGATGAAGTGTCACTAGAAGCCTTCCTAAGAGACAGTCTCCATTCCTTCCGAACTGACTACGCAAATGTAGACGAGATGTGGCTCAAATTCAAAGATATAGTAGCAAAAGCAATTGAGATATTCATACCTCATAAATTGGTAAGAGATGGAACTGATCCCCCATGGTACACAAAACAGGGCCGAACGCTATTGCAGAGGCAACGGAAAAAGCATGCGAAGTTCAGAAGAATGCGAAATCCCGAAGATTGGCTAAAATTTACAGACATGTGAAATTTGGCACGGACTTCAATGCCAGATGCTTTTAATAGGTTCCACAACAAAACATTGTAACGAAATTTGGTAGAAAATCCGAAGAAACTCTGGTCATATGTAAAGTACACAAGCGGCAAGACGCAGTCAATACCATCGTCGCGCAGTGCCGATGGTACTCTTACCGACGATTGTGAAGCTAAAGCGGACTTACTGAACGCAGTTTTCCGAATTTCCTTTACCAGGGAAGACGAATAGAACATTCCAGAATTTGAAACACGAACAGCTGCTAGCATGAGTTTCTTAGAAGTAGATACCTTCGGGGTTGCGAAGCAACTCTAATCGCTTGATATGGGCAAGTCTTCAGGTCTAGATTGTATACCGATTAGGTTCCTTTCAGATTACGTTGGTACAATAGCTCCCTACGTAGAAACCATATACAACCGCTCGCTCACCGATAGATCTGTATCTACAGATTGGAAAATTGCGCAGGTCGCACCAGTGTTTAAGAAGGGTAGTAGGAGTAATCCATCGAACAACAGACCTGTATCATTGAATACAGTATATGCTCCAAAACCCTCCTGAAAACCGACGTCAACCATTATGAATTACCTCGAAGGGAACGATCTATTGATACGTAATCAGTATGGTTTCAGAAAACATCGTTATTGTGCAACGCAGCTAACTCTTTATTCGCACGAAGCAATGGCCACTATCGACAGGGGATCTCAAGTTGATTCAGTATTTCTAGATTTCCGGAAAGCTTTTGATACCGTTCCTCAAAAGCGCCTTCTAATCAAGCTGCGCGCCTATGGGGTATCGTCTCAGTTGTGTGACTGGATTCGTGATTTCCTGTCAGGAAGGTCGCAGTTCGTAGTAATAGACGGCAAATCATTGAGTAAAACTGAAGTGATATCAGGTGTTCCCCAGGGAAGCGCCCTGGGACCTCTGCTGTTCCTGATCTATATAAATGATCTGGGTGACAATCTGAGCAGTTCTTTTATTTTGTTCGCAGATGATGCTGTAATTTACCGTCTAGTAAGGTCATCCGAAGACCAGTATCAGTTGCAAAGCAATTTAGAAAAGATTGCTATATGGTGCGGCAGGTGGCAGTTGCTAAATAACGAAAAGTCTGAGGTGATCCACATGAGTTCCAAAAGAAATCTTCTGGAAATCGATTACTCGATAAATAGTACAATTCTCAAGGCTGTCAATTCAACTAAGTACCTGGGTGTTAAAATTATCAACAACTTCAGTTGGAAGGACCACATAGATAATATTGTGGGGAAGGCGAGCCAAAGGTTGCGTTTCATTGGCAGGACACTTAGAAGATGCAACAAATCCACAGAAGAGACAGCTTACACTACACTCGTTCGTCCTCTGTTAGAATATTGCTGCGCGGTGTGGGATCCTTACCAGGTGGGATTGGCGGAGGACATTGAAAGGGTGCAAAAAATGCCAGCTCCTTTTGTATCATCACGTAATAGGGGACAGAGTGTGGCAGATATGATACGCGAGTTGGGATGGAAGTCATTAAAGCAAAGACGTGTTCCGTCGCGGCGAGATCTATTTACGAAATTTCGGTCACCAACTTTCTCTTCCTAATGCGAAAATATTTTGTTGAGCCCAACCTACATAGGAAGAAATGATCATCAAAATAAATTAAGAGAAATTAGAGCTCGAACAGAAAGATTTAGGTGTTCGTTTTTCCCGCGCGCTGATCGGGAGTGGAATGGTAGAGAGATAGAATGAATGTAGTTCGATGAACCCTCTGCCAAGCACGTAAATGTGAATTGCAGAGTAGTCATGTAGATGTAAATGGGGGGTAAGAAATGAAAGGGGAAGCAGCCTGGTAGAATTTCGCACAGAGCACAACTTAATCAAAGCCAACACTTGGTTCAAGAATCGTAAGAGAAGGTTGTATACATGGAAGAATCCTGTTGATACTAGCAGGTATCCGATAGAGATTTAGGAACCAGGTTTTAAGTTGTATCTTACCGTTGTATAGTCTAAGAGATTTCCAGGGGCAGATGTGGACTCTTACCACAATCTATTGGTTATGAACAGTAGATTAAAACTGAAGAAACTGCAAAAAGGTGGAAATTTAAGTACATGGGACCTGGATAAACTGACTAAACCAGAGGTTGTACAGAATTTCAGGGGGAGCATAAGGGAACAATTGAAAGGAATGGGGAAAAGAAATACAGTAGATGAAGAGTGGGTAGCTTTGAGGGATGAAATAGTGAATGTAGTAGAGGACAAGTAGGTAAAAAGACAAGGGCTAGCAGAAATCCTTGGGTAACAGAAGAAATATTGAATTTAATTGATGAACGGAGAAAATATAAAAATGCAGAAAATGAAGCAGGCAAAAAGGAATACAGACGTCTCAAAATGAGAACCACAGGAAGTGCAAAATGGCTAAGCAGGGATGGCTACAGGACAAATGTAAGGATGTGGAGGCTTATCTCACTTGGGGGAAGATAGATACTGCCTACAGGAAAATTAAAGAGACCGTTTGAGAAAAGAGACCCAACTGCATGAATATCAAGAGCTCCGATGGAAACCCAGTTCTAAGCAAAGAAGAGAAAGCAGAAAGGTGGAAGGAGTATATAGAGAGTCTACGCAAGGGCGATGTACTTGAGGACAATATTATGGAAATGGAAGAGTATGTAGATGAAGATGAAATGGGAGATACGATACTGCGTGAAGAGTTTGAGAGAGCACTGAAAGACCTGAGTCGAAACAAGGCCCCGGGAGTATATAACATTCCATTAGAACTACTGACAGCCTTGGGAAAGCCAGTCGTGACAAAACTCTACCATCTGCAGGCGAAATACCCACAGACTTCAAGAAGAATATTATAATTTCAATCCCAAAGAAAGCAGGAATTGACAGATGTGAAAATTACAGATCTGTCGGTTTAATAAGTCACAGCTGCCAAATACTAACGCGAAATCTTTACAGACGATTGGCAAAACTAGTAGAAACCGACCTCGGGGAAGATCAGTTTCGATTCCGTAGATATATTGGAATACGTGAGGCAATACTAACCCCACGACTTATTTTAGAAAATAGATTAAGTCTACAAATGCTAGAAACGTATGTTTGCCTTTCCTTAGAGTATTCCAGTCAACACTGTCAAAAGCTTTCTCTCTTTCAATTTCTGAAGGTAATATACAGGGAGCGAAAGGCTATTTACAATTTGTACAGAAACCAGATGGCAGTTATAAGAATCTAGGGGCATGAAAGGGAATCAGTGGTTGGGAAGGGAGTGAGACAGGTTTGTAGCCTCGCCCCGATGTTATTCAATCAGTATATTGAGCAAACAGTGAAGGAAACAAAAGAAAAATTCGGAGTAGGTATTAAAATCCATTGTAATTCTTATCAAAGTTTTTATTTCATCTCAATGTCATCGGCAAACCTCAGAGACAGCAAAGGACTACGAACAGCAGTTGTGGGGAATGGATAGTGTCTTGAAAGGAGGATAAAAGATGATATCAACAAAAGCCAAACGAGGATAATAGAATGTTGTCGAATTAAGTCGGGTGATGCTGAAGGTATTAGATTAGGAAATGTGACAAAGTTGTAACGGAGTTTTTCTATTTGGGGAGAAAAATAAATGATGTTGGTCGAAGTAGAGAGGATATAAAATGGAGACTGGCAACGGCAAGGAAAGCTTATCTGAAGAAGAGAAATTTGTTAACATTGAATATAGATGTAAGTGTCAGGAAGTCGTTTGTGAAAGTATTTGTATGGCGTGTAGCCATGTATGGAAGTGTAACATGGGCGATAAATAGTTTAGACAAGAAGAGAATAGAAGCTTTCGAAATGTGGGGCTACAGAAGAATGCTGAAGATTAGATGGGTAGATGACATAACTAATGAGGAGATATTGAATAGGATTGGGGAGAAGAGAAGTTTGTGGCACAACTTGACTAGAAGAAGGGATCGACGTCTAGGACATGTTCTGAGACATCAAGAGATCACCAGTGTAGTGTTGGAGGGGAGCGTGGAGGGTAAAAATCGTAGAGGGAGACCAATAGATGAATACACCAAGCAGATTCAGAAGAATGTAGGTTGCAGTAGGTACTGGGAGATGAAGAAGCTTGCACACGGTAGAGTAGCATGGAGAGCTGCATCAAACCAGCCTCAGGACTGTAGGCTACAACAATATAAATTAAGAGAGCGCAATTTCATTTACTCTGTATTAACCTTAGAGAGTGACTTCTGCTACCTTGGTATTTATTTGATTGTTGTTATTTTAAAAGTGAAACCGATTTCTCATATGCTTAAAGGTAATTCAGTTCAATCTTTCAATAGTCAAAAATAAATGCTTGCCGTTTTCTAAATTTTGCATTAAGTTACACTGAGGTTACTAAACGTCTTTTTTTGCATTACATTTAACGTTACTTTCAAAATTTAGTGTTTCAGAATGAGTAACTTCAAGTAGTGGGGCAACTGATAACGCGATTGATGTTAGCTGATGACACGATTACCGTTATCCAAGATGGTGGCTTTTGGAGGGATGATAGCTCAATTGCGCTACCTCTACTAACCTAAAAAAATGGCGAGAAAGAATTGGCTATCTCCACTAACCTAAGTCAACTCTTCCTAGGAAGTAGGCATAAGTCTTTATTTAAACCATTAGAGGCAGTACCACTATCAAGTGTTTTCGCCATGCTCTTGTCAAATGTTCACGAATTTTCCTCTAAGAGCTGACTCCTGCAGCTGATGCAAGTTATTATGATTTTGTCATTTAATTCGAATATAATTTTTATAAATTTGTTTAAATATGTTTAAATTTGATTAGATTTCTTTAAATTTATTATCTACCTACGGCATTAGTGTGTTACCACCACGAGGCTGAGATATAGGTTGTCGGTATGTTACATGAAATCATTCAACTCTACACATAAGTCCTTATTAAGCAGTTAGAGCGAAATTAACGTGCATTTTCCAAGAGGATTGTGGTACTGCCTCTAAGAGCTTACTCCCACAAATCATGGGAGTTAGTGTTGTGTTGCCTCCACTAGAGCCTGCTCATTCAATTCGGATATAATTTGTTTAAATTTATTATCTACCTACAGCATTAGTGTTGTGTTGCCGCCATAGGGGGCTAAGATATCGATAGCTCTATTACTTGCACTGGACATATGTCCTTATTTAAACAATTAGAACCTCTACAACCATCAAGTGTGTTCGCCACCGTCTTCGAGAATGTTCACGAAATTTGCTCTAACACTTTATTCTTGCAGCTGATGAGAGTTAGTATGGTGTTTCCTTTCAATTCGAATATAATTTGTTCAAATTTTTATAAATTTATTGCCTATCTGCTGCATTAGTTTCATGCTACCGCCATAACAGGCTGAGATATGAATAACTGTATTACATGAACTAGACATAAATCTTTTTTTTAACGACTATAGCACTACAACCATCCACTCTGCTCACGAAATTTGCTCTAGCAGCCGGTGGGAGTTAGTAGCGTGTTTCCAATTCACTTCGAATATAATCTCTGTAAATTTGTATTAATTTCTTTAAATTTGTTTAAATTTATTATCTACCTACAGCATTAGTGTTGTATTACCGCCACAAGAGGCTTAGATATCGATGTTTTAATAGCTGTAGTACATGCACTGTATCTACGTGACAGCGTTGTGTTTCGTCCTCGGATAATAAACATCGTCCGGGTAGAGTAGAGTGCGGGAATCGGCATAAGAGGGTGACATACGTAAAAAGAGAGCCAGACTTTGACGCTCAAAACACCAGATCTCTTCCACTGGCCCACAACGGAGCCGGTGTTGGTCTCTATTCTAGACGTTGCAGTTCACACATAAGGCGAATCTGCAAGATGGGTCCTATGGAGAGTCCCTCGAATACCAGGTCGAACGTACACCAGGATCGAGCGTCACCGCGTTGACAGAGCACCATACTACGTTCCAGTGCACGGTAGGACACGTCAATTCGACGACATTAAGCGACCGGCGGCGAAGTAGTGTGCGGCAGGTGACTGGCTGTTGGTAAGCGAGAGACGGGGAGGTTGCCGTACTCCAGGTAAAGCCTGCCAGAGCAGGAAAAGGGCACCCGTGTCTGACCTGAGGGTCAAGGGAACACGGTGCCAGGCCATCCGTCAGTAGGCCGGTGAGGCTGGTCGGTCATCGTCGCCAAAGCCTGCGGTGCAAACTAACGAAGAGAAATACTGCTCGATAGTGAACACTGACAAGGCCAAGTCCGCCTCGTTCTTTCGGAAGAGTGACGGAGTAATATCGAACCTTTAATATCATTCCAGCGCTGACAAAGGAACCGAATGCGGCCACGATGCTCCGAGCTATGTGTTTAGGCATCGGTAGTGTTTGCGCTACGTGCGGAATTCGCGATGCCCGATAGACGTTAACATATTCGGTCCGTTGATGTAGGTCCTACACACGAAGACGAAGATCCACAAGCCCAGCACTTGCAAGAGACTCCGATAATTGATGGTGGTCGTGCGTGAGATGTAGTCCGTGAAGTCGATACCGAGACAACGGATTTTATCGCGCAGTGCCACCCTCGCAGGTGTCATCCCACGCCAGTGTTCAAAACCATTGATTTATGTACATTTACACGGCATCTCGAAGCTTCGAAGTGGCTAACCAATCCAATGATTTGTGAACATCATGTTCGTCACGAAGAGGTAACATCAGATCATCAGCATACGCAGTGCACCTAAAAAAGAAGCCACCAAGAGACAAACCCGCGAGGCGGTGTCGCAGCCCGCACAACAAAGGTTCTACTGCAAGGCGTACAGTATTGTCCATAATAGGCGTACCTGTGTAACACAGCGGCGAATTTACAAGGTGTTCGACAGTCTAACGTTGACAAGCGCTTTCCCTGTTGCGCCACGTAGGAGACGAGTAACACCTCGGAGGAAGCGTCGGGGTAATGCTTATTCTGAAGAACAGCAGTTTAGTACGTATGACTGACGCAATCAAATGCTTGACGAACATCGCAGCCAGAGCTCCCGATACGCGACGCACCTTAGCGAGGGCAATCAGCGGCACAGGGCGGAGCGCATATTATGCATCCCACCTATCGATGACTCATCAATTGATAGGACACGGGATGTCGTACGCAGAATTCGAGCTGCCACTCGATGCGTGAGATTTAGGAACCAGGTTTTAAATTGTATGACATTTCCAGGGGCAGATGTGGACTGTGACCACAATCTATTGATTATGAACTGTAGATTAAAACTCAATAAACTGCAAAAAGGTGGGAATTTAAGGAGATGGGATCTGGATGAACTGAAAGAACCAGAGGTTGTAAGGAGTTTCAAGGAGAGCATAAGGGAACAATTGAGAGGAATAGGGCAAAGAAATACAGTAGAAGAAGAATGAGTAGGTTTGAGGGATGAAGTAGTGAAGGCAGCAGTGGATCAAGTAAGTAAAAAGACGAGGGCTAGTAAAAGTCCTTGGGTAACAGAAGATATATTGAATTTAATTGATGAAAGGAGAAAATATAAAAATGCAGTAAATGAAGCGGGCAAAAAGGAATATAACCGTCTCAAAAATGAGATCGACAGGAAGTGCAAAATGGCTAAGCAGGGATGGCTATAGGACAAATGTAAGGATGCAGAGGCTTATTACAAAAAACTCGATGGTTTGTCACCTAATGGTTCCATGTCACAGACATCAGCGAAAGTCCTTCACCAAATGTTATGCACAGATCACATCTGGATCACCAGTGAAGACGGAACAGGCTAATATTGTTGCTCACATGCCAGTTGCGCAGTGAACTAGCTTTATTGCTGTACACCTGTACTGTGTTGAGGGACAAGGATAAAGTGATGTCATGGCGATGGAACTTGATGGTGTTTGTTTGCCATAAATACATTGACTCTGCACAAAAGAGTAAACAAGTAACCGGCAAATGAAATCTATTTATAATGTCTACTAGCTGGTGAATGCGGTAAATGATGTTCTCACAGGAGTGCACGTTGAGGGCATACAGGCCTCAGTGATATGAGCATGTCGTCCGATCACGTGACCACGGAATAACAATGGACGTAAGTCTGGAGTGAAGCAAACTTTCTTTATGAACCACCAGGCACACTGTACTTAGGAACGAAAGCGAAACATGTGGACAGCCCTAAATAAAGCCAAACACATCAGTAGCTCACGTTAAGCTCAACCCAAGTAGTCCATGGCTTGTGCACCAGACCCAGAATACGTGTATACACGGTACTATAGCCCATCTCAAACTGGTTTGTTTTTTACTCCTGTGTGCATCATACCATTGTCATAATTTGGCCTAACAGAATATTTGCTTGTCAGTGGACACCACGTGCCACACGCTTTGCGCTGATTGCCGTCCACAGATTTCTGCGGGACAGCTGTCGTGATAGTCACTAGGGGAAAGATAGACACTGCCTACAGGAAAATTAAGGAGACCTTTGGAGAAAAGAGAACCACTTGCATGGATTTCAAGATTTGAGATGGAAACGCAGTTCTAAGCAAAGAAGGGAAACCAGAAATGTGGAAGGAGTATATAGAGGGTCTATACAAGGGCGGTGTTCTTGAGGACAATATCATACAACAGGAGGAAAATGTAGATGAAGTTGAAATAGGAGATATGATACTGCATCAAGAGTTTGACAAAGCACTGGAAGACCTAAGTCGAAATAAGGCCCCAGGAGTAGACAACAATCAATTAGAACTACTGACAGCCTTGGGAGAGCCAAGCCTAACAAAACTACCATCTGGTGACCAAAATGCATGGGACAGAAAAATTACCCTCAGACTTCAAGAAGAATATAATAATTCCAATCCCAAAGAAAGCACGTGTTGGCAAATGTGAAAATTACCGAACTATCAGTTTAGTAAGTCATGGCAGCAAAATACTTTACAGACGAATGGAAAAACTGGTAGAAGCCGACCTCAGGGAAGATCAGTTAGGAAATATTGGAATACGTGAGGCAATACTGACCCTACGACTTATCTTAGAAAATAGATTATGTCTACAAAAGCTAGAAACGTAGGTTGGCCTTTCCTTAGAGTATTCCAGTGCACTGTCAAATGTTTTCTCTCTTTGAATTTCTGAAGGTGGCATGGGTAATATACAGTGTATTTACACGATATTTACAATTTGTACAGAAACAAGATGGCATTTATAAGAGTCGAGGGGCATGAAAGGGAATCAGTGGTTGGGAAGGGAGTGAGACAGGTTTGTAGCCTCTCCCAGATGTTATTCAATCTGTATATTGAGTAAGCAGTGAAGTAAACAAAGTTTTTATTTCTTCTCCATGGATTTTAATACATACTCCGAAGTTTTCTTTTGAGGTTCGGCGATGAAATTGTAATTCTGTCAGAGAGGGCAAAGGACTTGGAAGAGCAAATGAAAGGAATGGATAGTGTCTTGAAAGGAAGATATAAGATGAACACCAACAAAAGCAAAACGATGATAATGGAATGTAGTCGAATTACGTCGGGTAACGCTGAGGGAATTAGATTAGGAAATGAGACGCTTAAAGTAGTAAAGGAGTTTTGCTATTTAGGAAGTAAAATAACAGATGATGTTTGAAGTAGAGAGGATATAAGATGTAGACTGGCAATGGCAAGGTAACCATTTCTGAAGAAGAGAAATTTGTTAACATCGAGTATAGATTTATGTATTTATTTCATCTCAATGTCATCGGCAAACCTCAGAGATAGCAAAGGACTACGAACAGCAGTTGTGGGGAATGGATAGTGTCTTGAAAGGAGGATAAAAGATTATATCAACAAAAGCCAAACGAGGATAATAGAATGTGTTCGAATTAAGTCGGTTGATGCTGAAGGTATTAGATTAGGAAATGAGACACTTAAAGTAGTAAAGGACTTTTGCTATTTTGGGAGCAAAATAACTGATGATGGTCCAAGTAGAGAGGATATAAGATGTAGACTGGCAATGGCAAGGAAAGCGTTTTTGAAGAAGAGAAATTTGTTAACATCAAATATAGATTTTAGTGTCAGGAAGTCTTTACTGAAAGTATTTGTATGGAGTGTAGCCATGTATGGAAGTGAGACATGGACGACAAATAGTTTAGACAAGAAGAGAATAGAAGCTTTCGAAATATGGTGCTAGAGAAGAATGCTGAAGATTAGATGGGTAGATCACATAACTAATTAGGAGGTATTGAATAGAATTGGGGAGAAGTTTGTGGCACAACTTGACTAGAAGAAGGGATCGGTTGGTAGGATCAAGGGATCACCAATTTAGTATTGGAGGGCAGCGTGGAAAGTAAAAATGGTAGAGGGAGACCAAGAGATGAATACACTAAGCAGATTCAGAGGGATAGAGAAGCATAAGGAGCTGCTTCAAACCAGTCTCAGGACTGAAGACTCCAACAAAAACAACGTGGGATATGGAGGGCAGTCGTTGATGATTCCAACCATTTGACGAGTACAAATGATGGTCCCTTCACAGTGTTGACGTGCTCGGTTGACAGTCATCTGTCGAGCCCGTGCTTGTCGCATAACGGAACAATATCCGAGGATGGCGTAGTAAAACTCTGTGATTCCCGGGGGGGGGGGGGGGGGGGGGTCAGGGATTTTCTCTGCGACGTGATGACCGGGTGTTGTGTAATGTCCTTAGGTTAGTTAGGTTTAAGTAGGCACAGTCTACACGTGTCTCCAACTGCCGGTTGACATTCCGGTGAGATCAGGTAAACGGGCAGCGCCTACGCCATAGTAGTTGTCGTCGAAGCTTGATGGTACAGGCGTAAGCGTGTGTGTGTGTGTGTGTGTGTGTGTGTGTGTGTTTGAGGTTTACGGGCGCTAAACAGCGTGGTCATCAGCGCCCAAGCGCATAGAAACAGGAACACAGGCGGTGAAGGGACGAAGACGGACGCCGAACAAGGAGAACGGCTAAAAGACACAGGCCTGACGCAGTTCCAAATGCGCACATACAGAGGCAAAACAAGAGGAGAAGAAACACACTAAAAAAGGAAAGGAAACACAAGGAAAAGAGAACAGATACCGAAGTGAAACAAGGAGGTAATCGTGACTGGCGGACCTCTTACCTAAAAACTGGGTGAGCCAGTCACCCAGCAGCACATTAAAACCTTCTCCCTAAAATCCGAGGCAACAGATTGGACAGGACACAAAACCGTAAAACCTTAACGACAGTCGCTGCGTCGTCTTGCAAAATAGAGGGCAAATCCGGTGGCAAGGAAACCACCGCCCTCTGGTCAGAGAATAAAAGACAGTCAAGTAAAATGTGGCGGACAGTAATCTGGACGCCACAAGCACTGCAGATTGGGGGGTCCTCCCGCCGGAGTAAGAAACCATGCGTGAAGGGACTGTGTCCAATGCGGAGGCGAGTGAGGAGAACCTCATACCGCCTGTATGACTGGTAGGACGTACGCCATGGTCGCGTAGTGGCCTTTACCAGACGCAGCTTATTGTCAGAAACTGCCAACCACTCCTCTTCCCATTGATGCATAACACGAAAACGCAAAAGGGAGGTTACAGCATGGAGGGGGACGGCACATTCAACAACGTGAGGGAGGGAACATGCATCTTTGGCAGCCACATCCGCCAGTTCGTTGCCCCTAATACCCACGTGCCCCGGCACCCAGCAGAAAGAAACCTCCTTCCCCTGCCGTTGCAGGTGGAGTAGGGCATCATGGATCTTCTGGACGACCGTATCCGCTGGGTACAAGTGTTGAATGGTCTGAAGGGCACTCAGGGAGTCAGAACAGATGAGGAACTTAATACTGGGAACACATCTCATCTGCTCCAATGCCCGCAATATTGCAAACAATTCGGCATCGAGGATGGTAAACACCGCAGGAAGCCGTAACTTGACGACTCGATCAGGGAAAACAACAGCACAACCAACAGTGTCCCCCTGTTTAGAGCCATCTGTGAATACAGGTACATGGTCCGCATGCTGGTTTAAAATATCGTAAAATAAGGAGGTAAAAACAAACGCCGGAGTGCAGTTCCTCCGGTTCTCCGACAAGTCTAAAAGGATGCTGGGCCTCTGGAGCAACCAGGGAGGCAGGCGAGTAAAACCTTGTCGTTGGGGGGCCACACGCTCCACACCAAGGGACTCAAGCAAATGCTTGGCACGAATCCCAAATGGTTTTGTTGCCCTGGGACGACTGGAAAAGAGACGTTCCATAGGCGGTCGGGCAACGGTAGGGTACGCAGGGGAGGTAGGACAGGAAAGGAAATGACACACCCGTCGCACCATGAGGAGTTTCCGCCGGATGGCGAGCGGCGGTTCCCCTGCCTCAGCACACAGGCTGGGGATGGGACTGGTACGGAAGGCACCAGTGGCCAGCCTGATACCCTCATGGTGTACTGCGTCAAGGATCTTCAGATACGAAGGCCTTGCTGACCCATACACGGTGCAAGCATAGTCAAGACGCGATCGGACGAAAGCCCTATAAAACTGCAGCAGACGCGCCCGATCTGCTCCCCAGGACCGATGGCTCAGACACCTCAAAATATTCAGTGCCTTCAGGGCCCGCACCTTGAGGTCTTTAAGGTGAGGCAACCACGACAACTTGGAATCAAAAGTGAGGCCCAGGAACCTCACAGTGTCTCTAAAAGGAAGAACGGTGTCCCTCAGACGCAATTCAGGGGAGGGAAAAAGACGCCGAGAACGATTAAAATGAACACACACAGATTTGTCTGCAGAAAAGGTAAAACCCGTCTTTGCAGTCCATGCCTCTAAGCGCTTTATCGTAAGCTGTAACTGCCGACTAGCACTGATAAGACTGGAGGAAGAACAGAAAACAGCAAAATCGTCCACAAACAAGGAGCATTGGGCAGGACTCCGGATAGTGGACGTGATACTGTTAATAGCAACGGCAAAGAGGGTGACACTTAAAACGCTGCCCTGAGGAACACCATTCTCCTGCACGTACAAATCCGATAGCACATTACCAACCCGATACCGAAAGAGGCGGTGAGAAAGAAAGGACCGAATGAAGATGGGGAGACGGCCACGAAAGCCCCACTCATGGAGTTGATTGAGGATAAGGCGGCGCCAAGTAGTGTCATACGCCTTATTAATGTCAAAGAAGACCCCTAGACAATGCTGGTTACGTAGAAAGGCCTGCTGGATGGCGGCCTCAAACAGGGTCAAGTTGTCTATAGTGGAACGACATCTCCGAAAGCCACACTGAGAGGGGCTAAGGAGCTGCCTGGTCTCGAGCAGCCAAACCAGGCGGCGGTTGACCATGCGTTCCAACGTCTTCCCAACACAGCTCGTCAAGGCAATACTCCGATAACTACTGGGATGCGTTCGGTCCTTCCCTGGTTTGAGGAGGGGAATCAAAATTGCCTCCCTCCACGAGTCAGGGTACGTGCCAGATAACCATATCATATTGAAACAGTTCAGGAGAACTTCCTTGGATGGCAGCGACAGGTGCCGCAGCATGCTGTACCGGATTTGATCATGACCAGGCGCAGTATCATGAGCCACAGACAGCGCAGAATCCAGTTCCCACATTGTGAAGGGGCAGTTATAGGGTTCAGAATTTAGAGACCGGAAGTCCAAGTGACCCCTTTCGATGGCAGTGCGGTAGCGGCAGAAATCTGGATCACAGTTAATAGTGGCGGTAGATTCCGCAAAATGCATGGCCAGTGTCTGGGCAATGTCTCTCGGCGCCGTGAGGAGACATCCCTGATGCAGCAAAGCCGTGACAGGTAGCTGGCTGAGTTTCCCGGAAATCCTCCTGATGGCTTCCCATACTTTCGTAGAACTAGTGGAGCGAGAGATGGAATTCAAGAACGATTGCCATGACCGTCGTTTGCTCTCTTTAATCACCCGCCGCGCTCTGGCCCTTGCCACTCGAAAGGCCGCAAGATTGTCAGCTGAGGGACGGCACTTGAAGCGGCGCAGTGCTGCACGGCGGGCGCGGATGGCTGAGTGGCACTCAGTGGTCCACCAAGGGACAGGACGCCTCTTGGGATGACCGGATGACCGTGGGATGGACAATTCAGCAGCATGAGAGATCACGGCTGCAACATGGTCTACCCATTCGTGGACGCTGGCACGGTGTTCCAAAACAGCCAGTTGGCTGAAAAGTGTCCAGTCAGCTCTGCAAAGGTGCCACCGGGGCGGCACTGGTAATGCCACAGCCTCATCCAGGAGGCGAATCCAGAGGGGGAAGTGGTCACTAGAATGGAGGTCAGCTGCAGCCTCCCACAGAGCAGAATCCGCGAGTGCAGGAGAGCAAAAGGAAAGGTCAATAGCCGATGACGATCCGGAAGCAGTACAGAAATGAGTGGGAGCACCAGAGTTGAGGAGGCACAGTTCTTCAGACATCATGACGCTTTCCAGAATGCGACCCCTGGGGCAAGTAGTCGGAGAGCCCCATAAGACATTATGAGCGTTGAAGTCCCCCAGAAGAAGAAATGGGCGAGGGAGTTGGCTAATAAGGTCCGTGAGAGCCTCAGTGTCTATCGCATCCGGAGGTGGTAAATAAACAGAACAGACTGTGAGCCTCCGACCCACAAGAATGTCAACTGCAACTGCTTGCAAGTCGGTGACGAGAGGGAGCTCAGATGAGGGGTGCACATCACGGACAAAAACTGCAACACCACCCTTTGCCCTTTGCCCCGTCAGATCATCTTTTCGATATGCGGTATAGCCGCGTAAAGAAGGAGAATCAGTGGCCCGAAAATGTGTCTCTTGGAGACATAAGCACAAGGGGCACTCTCGTATGAGGAGTTGTAATTCGGCCACATGCGTCCTGAAACCATTCAGGTTCCACTGTAATATGGGAGCCAGTGATCAGGGTGGCTGAACTTTCACCCTGCCTCTGTGCTTTGGAGGAGAGACCGTACTGGCCGGAGATTTATTCCTGGGGCGAGAAGACCGCCCCCGGTCGACATCAATGTCCATAAGATCCGATGACGACCCACGGGAGATGTCAGACAGTACGATGGCATCATCATCGGACCGACGCTGACTAGTCTCCTCAGGTGGCAGAACCTTCAGCTTCTGAGGCTTTGTCTTGGGGGGCTTGGAATGCAGAGCCTTGTCAACAGTTGGAGGTTGACTCGCCTGGGCAGAAGGCGCCATATGGGGGGAGGCTGGAAGTACCTCAATGTCAGCAACCACGGCCTTGTCCGATGTAGCGGGGAGAGCCGCAGATTGCAAAACAACCGCAGCAGCACAAGTGCACTGGCAAGCGCAGGTTTTAGTGCTAACACTAGCAACCTCCGTTTGTGTAGCAACAGTGGCCAGTTGGACCGGTTTTTTGAGAGCGGAAGCGAAAGATGTGGAAAAAACAGGAGGTTGCATGGCCTTAAAGATCTTCTTGGCCTCACCATAGGGGATGCGCTTAGAGGTTTTAATCTCCTGTACCTTCCGCTCTTCGAGATAGATGGGGCAGATCCGGCTCCAGACAGGGTGACTCCCAGAGCAATTCACGCACTTCACAGGCGAGGAACAATCGGCTCCGTCATGGGCAGGCTGACCACATTTACCACACGTGGCTATTCCATTGCACCCCAACGTAGTATGCCCAAAGCGCTGACATTTAAAACAGCGCATTGGGTTGGGGAAATATGGCCGTACGGACAAACGTAAGAACCCCGCTTTAACATGCTCCGGCAGTCTCGGGCAACTGAATGTGAGAATAAACGAGTCAGATTTGACGAGGTCCCCATTGACTCGTTTCATAATGTGCTGCACGTCAACAATTCCTTCGTCAGCCCACTCAGATTTTAGCACGTCTATGGGGATATCCACCAAGTCCCTACACGTCACAACACCCTTACTATAGTTCAAAGTGGAGTGGAGCTCGGTCTCGACAGCGTACTCTCCTAGACAATTTGCTTTCCGAAGGGCA
The DNA here is from genome assembly GCF_023897955.1 of Schistocerca gregaria. Lineage (NCBI taxonomy): Eukaryota > Metazoa > Arthropoda > Insecta > Orthoptera > Acrididae > Schistocerca > Schistocerca gregaria. The sequence goes on along the minus strand of NW_026061803.1, from coordinate 1,832,850 downwards.
GCGACTTGACGGGAACTAGAAGTTTCAACTAACAGAGTCCCATTGCGCAGTCGCTTTACAGATTTCAGCGTTCCTGCAATGCCCTCAAGACCCTTGTGGATGTAAAAGGGAGAAACCCTCTCAAAGCTACCCTCCTTCCTTTTAATAATCAAAAACACATTCTGATGATCAGCATGCGCTCCGTTACTACATTCTGTTAAATCTCTAGCAACACCAGGCGCTGGAGGACTCGCAGCGCGTAGCCGCTTTTTCGAATGGGTGTGTTTTCCTACCAGCGGCCCACCCAAGCCACTGGTAGGGGGAAAAGTAGAGGTCGAAGGGTCCATTGTGGTCCCACGAGCAGCTAGGGAACTAAAAGTCCGCTCAGACAGAGCCCCGCGTGCCTGAGTAAGCCTTTTACAACTGGGGTGCGGCAGGTGCCCCAGAGGTTGCCCGCTTGCGACTGTTCCACCCCAACAGCCATGCATCTTCTAGGCGCGGAGCACACCGAAAGATTGAGGGGTTTTTATAGAGGTTGGCCTTCCTCGCAATCCAGGCGGTCAAGCCAAGATTACCATTCCCCGCAGCACACAACGTTTCACCGCCGCGCCGTACGGTGGTCGCTGAAGCATGTCCGGGGGTTACGGTGTCAGGGCACTGGCGGCGCAGACCAGTCCCCAGCTCAGGACCCCGGGGTCGCCAAGCCCGTACTCAGCAAGTGAATGCTGAGCCCCTGGGGGCGGGCGTAAGCAGTGTGATCAGTAAATGCAGCTGGCCACAACTCGGCTGCCTTGACCGCATCCTCGAGAGAGCGGGATGTATACAGCCTTTTAATTCTGCTTGATTAATGTCCCGTAAAGTGCGCGAAACCCTATCAGCACAGATGATGATCCAAGTGTCTATCTAATCGAGCTCGCAAATGACAGTGCCGAGTTCTGGGCGTAGTGTATGCTGAGGAATTTGGTCATAGCGAATTGTACAATAAAACTGCCCCCGATCACCATATCATCTATCCTGCCTGGGCATAACTGTGTTAATTCCTCAGTAAAGAACTGAGGAACGTTCACGCCTTTTGTTGGTACCGGACGCTGCGTAATCATTGACGAGGAGTATCTCTGGGATTATAAGAGCCATGCCCCTGGCATTTGATAGGTAACTTATATCGGTCGCTATTAAACTTTCTTTGAAAAGTTTTGCGGGGCCACTGCCTGTATCCAACGCATGTGATACGCGTGTCGTGCATCCAGAGATGTCCTGGAAGCCAAGAATGTATATTTCCTGCAATAAGGCCACCTCAGTGTCGGCTGAATAAAGTGTGTCGCGTAACAATGCAAGATTCTCGCGCAACTGGATGATATTGATGTTAATCTTCACGAATCGACATGACTGTCGTTCGTCCTCGACGGCAGCGTCAGTCATCGGTGCACCCGGTGGCGACAGGTTCGCTCACCCGCACGCCACCCTGACGTTACCATTACCATGTTGTCCGCAGGAGATGGGTAGGATGATGTAACTCCCCCTCTTCTGCATGTGGTGTGCCCACCTGAGAGTCGTCCGCCCACGAGTTACTGGAGAGAGGCTGTCGGTGTGGTTCATCGGCTACCAAAGAAGCCCCTCTTGTTACGATTCCTCGCGGCTGCGTCGGTGTTCCATCGCCCCTCCATCCCCGCACTGGTGTCAGCAAGAAGGAAAGTCCGTCGTGGCAGTTCCTAAGAGTGAGCAGCGTCGGTCGACAACTCCGGAGCACGGACATCCACGACACTGTCTACATCGGTGTGATCGTTTGCCCCTGCCCACAAGAGACAGTCCCGAGACGGCGTGCCTCCGTGCCTCGGCGCCTTCAGAGAGGAAAGTTCGGGTTGGCACGACTCGTGAATCAACATCCAGCCGCTCGTTGTGAGGTGACGATTGCTGTTCAGGTCAATCAGGCGACTCCGTCTGCATAAGGAGGACCGTATGTGGCTCATCAACAGCGTCTTCGCCCGCCTGCGGTGGCAGCATGTCCCGATCCCCGCCGCACGACGTCGCAGATGTACATAAGTAACTGGCAGGATCGATGGAGGAACGTGCTGTGCCGCTTCTCTTGAAGGACTCTTGGCGATCCGCCCCTGCAAATAATTAGAGCGAATGTGACTCTCCTTGCTGCTTCCTGAGCATGTGCCCGGTTGTCCATCGTACGCGATAATTGTACGACATCTCATTTTCATTTTGTTCGTTGCATCTGCTCGGGGCGGACGTCGTAAGCCATCCGTTTAAGTTCGTTGTTGCTCGATTATCTCAGTTTTTTTTCTAATACAGAGGGCAGCTAACCCTCTGACCGAGCACGCTGAGCTACCGTGCCGGCGTCCATCTAAGCCACCAAGGGCACAGAGGATAGCGCGACTGCAGGAATTTACCTCTGGCACGCCTCCTGCGAAATCCACATTGTGCGAATGCACGAACAGTGCCCGAACTCTTACGGGAATCGGCAATGCGCCGTGAGGAATGAGTATAATGGGCGGGGACACAACGAATGTAGTGCGGGACAATACGTTGAGAATGTGGGTTTCGCAGGAGGCGTGCCAGAGATAAATCCCTGTAGTCGCACTATCCTCTGTGCCCTCGGTGGCTCATATGGATAGAGCGTCTGCCATGTAAACAGGAGATCCCGGGTTCGAGTCCCGGTACGGGCCACACATTTTCATCTGCCCCCGTTGACGTATGTCAACGCCTGTAAGCAGCTATGGGTGTTCATTTCATTGCAATATCATTCTAACGAGCTGCATGGTCAGCGATGGTATCTGTTCTTTCGGACATGTCCAAGAGAACAGATACCATATATATATATATATATATATATATATATACATATATATATATATATATATATATATATATATATATTACTTGAGAGGGGGGGATATACATATATATATATATATATATATATATATATATATATTACTTGAGAGGGGGGGATAACGGACTTCGTGGATACCTCAGAAAGTGGCCTTACACCCCTGCCTGCGTGTTCAGCGGTATCAGCGCCGGTAAGTCCATCAAAGTACGTAAACTGTGGTTTGTCGGCAGTGCACTGTTCTTCGTCAATCATCTAAATATTGACTACGCTGGCTGTGTGCTAAAAGTGAATACCAGTTGTGTCCTTTGGATCTAGACGCAGTTCGTCACGCAACAAGTTTTCTACTTCGTGTGCTCGCGGTCTCGGATATTCGGCTTGGAATGTAATCTTGGTAGTGTTCTTCCTAAATGAGTTCGTCATGTCATTGCAGTGAGCTTGTAGTAAGCGTCTCGCGCTCGCGAACGCCACGAGGCCGGCGGGGCGGCGACGACGCGTCCTCGCCGGTCCGTCACTGACGGCCAACTTTGGTCGCAGTAATTCTACCGACGTGGAATTCTTATATTTCGACCGTGTCTACGAGTTCGAATAATGATTTCCAAACGAAGCGAAAGGATGAGTTAAATTGCAATGTATCTTGACAAATACTATATCCTAACTATTGTGTTGCTTCTATTTGCAGTCGTAAACAGCAAGCTGAATCTCCACAAATCGCTGAGATGTGAATACAGGCTCTTCTGAACTTGGGCATTGGTAATGCTCTGTTCTTGGACTCTAAATTATTATTTTGCCTGAATTATTATTTTGCCCCTCATTGTACATTAGTCATAGCAGGACGTCAGGTTTTGCCGGCCTCTGTGGTCGAACGGTTATAGACGCTTCAGTCCGGAAACACGCGGCTGCTACGGTCGCAGGTTCGAGTCCTGCCTCGGGCATAGATGTGTGTGATTTCTTAGGTTAGTTAAGTTTAAGTAGTTCTACGTTCTAGGGTTAAGTCCCATAGTGCTCAGAGCCATTTGAGCCATTTTAATAATATTGTTTACTTTTTTCGCACTCCACGGGGTCAGTAATCGTGTTCTGATGCAACCCCAACTCCAATTGCGAGACGAGCTGCAATAGGTATCCAGGTTGAGGATCCGTGGTGAGAACACACGGATCCAAGTGGTCCCCAAGATTCTCGACTGGTTTTAAATCCTTGGAGTTTGGTGACCTGGTCCTCTTCGAACTACACACGTACACTGCCAACTGTGTGACAAGTTGCATTGTACTGATGATAGATGCAGTGGTGCTGAGGAAAAACGAGCTGCATATAGAAGTCGACACGGTTCACAGTGGTGGATGCATACATGTTATGATCGACTGTGCCTTCCGGAATGACGATATCACCCACGGAAGGCCACGGAAAGATTTCCAGGTCATAACGTTGCCCCCCCCCCTTCCCCATCACCCCCTCCCCCGCCTGGACCATTCCGATGACTGTTGAAGGGTACCTGCTTTCAGATGTCTCATTCAGATGAAGCGTAAAACGTGATTTACCTGAAAAGGCCACTCGGTGGACGTCCAGTTGCAGTACTGGCGTGCAAACTCCACCCTTCGTCGCCAGTGAATGGCAAACAGCAGTCACCACGGGCGCAGGAAGCGGGCGCCTACTGCTCAAGCCCACAAGTAGCACCGTAGGAGTACGCATTAGGAGTGATTTAAAATGGAATGATCATATAAATTTGATAGTCTGTAAAGCAGATGCCAGACTGAGATTCATTGGAAGAATCTTAAGGAAATGGAATCCGAAAACAAAGGAAGTAGGTTACAGTACGCTTGTTCGCCCACTGCTTGAATACTGCTCAGCAGTGTGGGATCCGTACCAGATAGGGTTGATAGAAGAGATAGAGACGATCCAACGGAGAGCAGCGCGCTTCGTTACAGGATCATTTAGTAATCGCGAAAGCGATACAGATATGATAAACTCCTGTGGAAGATGGAGAGATGCTCAGTAGCTCGGTACGGGCTTTTAAAGTTTCGAGAACATACTTCACCGAAGAGGCAAGCAGTATATTGCTCCCTCCTACGTATATCTCTCGAAGAGACCATGAGGATAAAGTCAGAGAGATTAGAGCCCACACAGAAGCATACCGACAGTCTTTCTTTCCACGAACAATACGAGACTGTAATAGAAAGGGAGAACCGATAGTGGTACTCAGGGTACCCTCCGCCACACACCGTCAGGTGTCTGCAGGGTATGGATGTGGATGTAGATGTAGATGTAGATGTAGATGTAGATTATGTCAACGACTGGCAAAGGTCCCGAGTTCGAGTCTCGGTCTGGCACGTAGTTTTAATCTGTCAGGAAGTTTCAACGACTGTATTGTTTTCCGCTTCCCTTGACATCTTTCATGTACCCTCCACTGCCACTGCTGCGGCGTGCTGTCTGTGAGTGATTATTGCACGCTGACGTCAGACTTAGGCGTGGTCACGTGGACTGTCTACATACAGACCATGCACGCCACTGAGCGAGGTGGCGCAGTGGTTAGCACACTGGACTCGCTTTCGGGGGATGACGGTTCAAACCCGTGTCCGGCCATCCTGATTTAGGTTTTCCGTGATTTCCCTACATCGCTTCACACAGATGCCGGGATGGTTCCTTCGAAAGGGCACGGCCGATTTCCTTCCCTATCCTTCCCTAATTCGTGCTTGTGCTCCGTCTCTAATGACCTCGTTGTCGACGGGACGTTAAACTATAATTTCCTCCTCCACAATGCACGCCCTGCCTCCACCACGCTTGCGTGTGACACCAACTGAGCCGTGCTGCGGTCACGTTGGTGCTGTTCTACAACGTACAGTTTTCGCCCTCTGTTTGAGGCCAGACGGTATCGTTTAGTTGGCACGGTTGAGTTTGTTTGTCAGCTTCTCGTGTTGACTGGCGCCACTCGGTTTCGCAAGGGTTGCATGCCAGCTAGTGGCAGCTGCGGCTGTTATCGATATGTAGTAACTGTTGCCCCATCTTTGGGGCGACGTCGTTGGTTTTCTGGGTCGTGTGAGTTGGCCAGTTCGGTTGGGGACTCAGGAGGAGCCAGGCCCGCACAGTGCCAGAACACGTCGGGGCCGCTGGCGGTACGCACGGACTGCCGGATGGAAGGGCTGTGTTCACGAGGGAGTACGACCTCGTCGTAAACCGGATCCAGCAAGCTTTAAGGTCAGTGCATTTCAATCCATGTACAGAAACCTCCACCAATGTGATATCTCGCGATTCTCCAGTGACTTGGGTTCGTGTTGCTGCTCGTAGTTTCGCCGACGCGAAGAGTAGCGAGTGGAGTGCTTGGGAAAGGCAGATCTGATTAGCTTCTTATTACTATTTACTGCGTTCAACTTGTTACAATTTGTTAAGTTCAACAAACGGTAATTTTTTTTGCCTGGTGGCCGCTAACGTCCCAGTTACCTACCCTGGGGGTTAGTGTGCGTAACGGCAGTGTAAGTTTCCTCGCCTTTCCTCTGCTGTCCAGTAAAGCGCGTAGTTTTGGAAGCTTTCTTGATCGTAGGCCGGCTGGTGATTCTTCTACTCCGGTTGTAGTGATTGCTTTCTCGTTCCGGGGGCTCTAAACACAGTATTCTGGGGACGTAATACAGACTGCCGGTTCCAGCTTTGGCGTATTGTTCCATCGTTGCATTTGGTTTATCAGACGTCAGGTAGCTTCACCAAAATTACCATTAGTCATTCGTCTGAATTACCATCTCGTGAAGTGAATGCAACTCTCGGCTGTCAATCTCATCGCTCGCGAAAGTGTTTGTTGCCGGAGCTTCTCTGAGGTCGATTCCTGGAGCACCGTCTGTGGCCCCTTGGTTCTTGTAAGACATGTGTGTTCCAAAAGGACTGATGGCCAATAGTTCTGTGTTACGCTCCTTCAGCTCACGCCTTCTGCGGGTATAATCTGCCTCAGTACCCTTTAGGGAACTTATGTACTGGTCCTTGTGTTTTAGTATTGTATTATTTACTACAATACCTTGTAATGCCTACATTAGAGGTTATATATGTCTACTTAATAGTTCTGGTCACCTTCTGGAATAAATCTAGCAGTGTAGTGTTCAGTGGTTGGTTAACTTTGAAAGCGTTGTTTTTTAATTAACCTTTGCTATTGTATTTGCTGTTTTACAGCAGATTTCTAAACTTTTTATATTATTGCCGTTCCTGGCGTGATTGTGGCCATCTGCCTTAAAATTATAATTTGTCATTCCTGGCCTCTGATGCCTTCTGCTGTGTTTGTGGCGACTTACCTTTAATATTCCAATACCAGTAAGTTGTGAATTGCAGCTAGTTCTTATACAATTCTTAATATATTGCCATTCCTGGCGTGTAAGACTTTCTGCCCAGATCACAGTGGCTTGCTTTTAAAACATTATCTGCTGTATCTGTATTTAATGGTGATTTGCTAAATTCTAACACACTGAAAACTCTTTTTTAGACAGTTGTTTACTTCTTCATTATTAACGTGTGATATTTTTTATTTATTGTTGAGTATGGAATTACTGGTTTAAAATAAATTGTGTATAACGGCCCCGTCCACAAGCGTAACCAAATCCTGCTTTCTCTTGCCTAGCAGGTTTCACCAATAACTAACAACGTAAGCCACATGAAGGGGAACGGAACAAAATCGGCAGATGTAAAGGTAATATGCAGAGTACCACAGGGACGTGTTATAGCACCGTTGCTGTTTACACTATATATATTTATAAGCGTGGGATGCCTTTCAAGGCTATTCGCAGATGATGCAGTTGTCTATACCATAGTAGCAACGCCACAAGATGGTACGAATTTGCATAACGACCTACACAGATTCGATGAGTGGTGCAGGCTCTGACCGTTGACCCTGAACGTAAATAAATGTAACATTGCATATAAGTAGGAAAAGAAATCCGCAACTACACAGCTATACCATTGATGACAAGCACCTGGAAATAGCATATGCCGTAAAATATCCGATAGGCGTAACTATCCAGAGCGACCTTAAGTGGTATGACCACGTAAAAGAAATAATGGGAAAAGCAGACACCAGACTCCTATTTCCTTACGATTCTTGCGATCAGTCTAAGTCAGCAACGAACGAAGTGGTTTATAAGGCGCTTGTCCGCCCGATTCTTGAGTATTGTCCATCCATCTGGGATCCCTGTCAGTTAGGACAGAAGTTCCAACGAAGAGCGGCGCGTTTCGTCACGGGATCGTTTAGCTGGCGAGAGACCATCACGGAGATGCTAAACAAACTCCATTGGCAGACGTTACAAAAGAGGCGTTGTGCATCACGGAGAGATTTACTACTGAAATTTCGGGACAGCACTTTTCAGGAGGAGTCGGACAACATATTACTTCCCTCCACATACCACGCGGAGAAAATTACAGATCTTAGAGCCAATACAGAGGCTTACAGCCAATCATTCTGCCCACGCAGTATTCGCGAGTGGAACAGGGCTGGAGGGATCAGATAGTGGTACCGTAAGTACCCCCCGTCACACACAATTACGTGGCTTGCGCAGTATGATGTAGACGTAGACGAAAATCTGATTTTCTATCATTAAACACGATGTGAAGAGGAGCTGACATTTGCAGTTATCCTCATTTGTAATTAAAAATCAAGCACTCATTTTAACAACTGAACGAATTATATTAGTATTACTCTTGTAATACGTAGTTAGTGTAATTTTTACGAAATTCGTAGTTTTAATGCGATTATTAAAGTTTTTACATCTGGCCAGGTGAAACGTATTGACAGTCCTTTTTACAGGCGACACAGCTACAGTTCTACAATGATTTCCTGGTTCTTGTTTCATTATGGGCCATTTAGTTCACTGCTTCCGCAACAGAAGAAGAGAGAATGTTAGTTTGGCAGGAAGAATAGTTTCCTGACGATTCCTGAAAAATGTTTTTCACCCTTTTGTAACAAATGAGTCTCCGTTTCTGTCCACAGCGTCTGGTTCTTACACAAAGAGAGCGTTTATGTTTTACGACTTTTACTTACTCCAATGCATACACGGAAACATTATCAAGACAAGGTCTTCATATAAGGATTGATCAAAATGTTTCTGTTCGAAGGCCGTACAATCCAGAAACGATATTTCAATCCGGCGAAATCCCCGTCAGCATTGAGGTACTCGCCCCATCGGTGCACCATGTTGATGAAACACGGTGTCCTGCTGCGTGAAGAAGTCCGTTGCTGCGTGCTACACATCGTCCATCCTTCAGTGGCTTTTCTGAAGGGACGAAAGGTATGACAATCACATGGGGCAGAGATCAGTAGTTGGCACAAATGCGTCACGGCATGTGCAATGTGGAGACGTACGTTATCGTGAAGCACCAGCAGCCCTTAGCGCACGCATTCTTCATTCTCTGAAGGGCGTCTACCGCTGCTTATCCTTCGGCAGTGAAGGAAACAATAACAGCACGTTGGTCCCTTTTCGACGCATTTGGTAATATGCCACGTTTAGACATTTACCGAACACACGTCGGATAGAAAGGGATACCACACTAATCCCTTGCCTGCATCTTACTGTTTATATACCCACATATACGTCAAGTTACGTTATATATATATGCTGCAGCAACGCCCTAAAACGGAACTTTTTGGTCGACTCATATTATACAGAGTGTTACAAAAAGGTAAGGCCAAACTTTCAGGAAACATTCCTCACACACAAATAAAGAAAAGATCTTATGTGGACATCTGTCCGGAAACGCTTAATTTCCATGTTAGAGTTCATTTTAGTTTCGTACTTCCTCTATTCACCGCCATGATTTCATATGGGATACTGTGCTGTTCGAACACGTGCCTTTACAAGTACGACACAACATGTGGTTCATGCAATATGGAGTTCCTGCACATTTCAGTCGAAGTGTTCGTACGCTTCTCAACAACAGATTCGGTGACCGATGGATTGGTAGAAGCGGACCAATTCCATGGCCTCCACGCTCTCCTGACCTCAACCCTCTTGACTTTCATTTATGGGGGCATTTGAAAGCTCTTGTCTACCAAATATACAGACTCTTCGTGCTCGAATTGCGGACGGCTGTGATACAATACGCCATTCTCCAGGGCTGCATCAGCGCACCAGGGATTCCATGCGACGGAGGGTGGATGCATGTATCCTCGCTAACGGAGGTTATTTTGAACATTTCCTGTAACAAAGTGTTTGAAGGTACGCTGGTACGTTCTGTTGCTGTGTGTTTCCATTCCATGATTAATGTGATTTGAAGAGAAGTAATAAAATGAGCTCTAACATGGAAAGTAAGCGTTTCCGGACACATGTCCCCATAATATATAATCTTTCTTTGTGTGTGATGAATGTTTCCTGAAAGTTTGGCCGTACCTTTCTGTAACACCCTGTATATATTATACAACGTTCGTTATGGAGCAAACCTTCTAATGAGTTACATATTAACATGTTGTCGTCTTACGATCCTCGTCATTCCCGGAGTTTTAGATCTGAGTACCAACATAGCAATTTCAAAGCCGTGTAAATATCTCTACAAGCACTGTGAAATACTGAAATTTATTCCTGAAATTCAACTTAACTGTAAAAGGTATAGATGTACTACCGATGCGACATTTGAAAATCTGATACCAGGGCCGGCATAAATTTGTTTACAAGGTGTACAACTTTGCTTCCCCCGTTTTTCCCCAACATTTGAGGCTTTAGAGACAAAAATTGATTACACTTGTATCATTCAAGGTATTTTCGACCGGTGGCCAATACGTTCTCCCATCTTTCGGGCACTGTACGAATCCAGCGTCGAAAAAGTTGTTCATCTTTTGAAACGTTCCAAGAATAGATCCAATTTCCTACTTCTTCACGAGTTCAGAACTTTTCGTCAGCCAGGCCATGCGCCATTGATCTAAACAGGTGATAGAGGGAGCAATGTGTGAAGAATACGGCGAGTGGGGTAGGACCTCCCATTTTAACGTTTCCAAGTACATTTTGACCTCCTTTACAACGTGGGTCGAGGGTTGTCGTGCTGCAAAATCACTTTATCGTGCCTCTCGCTCTATTGCGGCCGTTTCTCTTTAAATGCTCTGCTCAAACGCATTAACTGCGTTCGATAACGAGCACCTGTGATTGTTTCACTTGATTTTAACACCTCATACTGCACCACACGACGCCGAGCTGGTTCCACCAAATGCAGAGCATGATCTCGGAGTCGTGAATATTCGGTTTGGACGAGATATCCCCATGATTTTCTGCCTTTAGGTTATCGTAATGAACCCATTTTTCGTCCCCGGTCACAATGCGATGCAGATCCCTTCCGTTTTTGTCTCTGAAGCAACTATTCACACAAAAACGCCGTTCAACATCTCTCGGTTTCAGTTCACAGGGGATCCACGTTCTTTCTTTCTGAATCGTGCCCATAGCCTTGAGACGTTTTGAAATATCTTGCTGTGTCACTCCCACTAATCGTGCCAATTCTTCTTAAGTTTGACGAGAGTCTTCACTCAGCAATGCCTCCGATTCTGCATCTTCGAAAACATTCTCTATTCCACCACTATGCCGGTCTAAGACGTTAAAATCACCGCTCTTGAATCGTTGAAACCACTCACGCAACGTTCTTTCACTAATAGCGTCCTTACCATACGTGCTTGAGAACATTCGATGAGACTCGCCGCTGTTTTGTTCATATTGAAACAAAACAGTAACACCTCCCGCAAATGACGAGAATTAGGATCGTAAACTGACTTTATTACGCAGACACAAATCGACTAATGTCTGAATGAGGTTATGTTGACCGAGGTCAAGGCTAACTGCCTGACGTCTGCGATCTGTTTCTCTCGACCGCTACTTATCGTTGCCGCCACCTATCGGCAAACGGCGGAAGCAAAGTTGAACACCTTATATATTACAGTTAAGTTGAATTTAAGAACTAAGTTTCTGTGTTTGAAACTGTAGTTCGTCATCAAATATAAATTCAGAAATATTTTTGCTGCTTTGACGTTTAGCTTAAAATTATATTTTCAAAATAAGGGTCCAACCATTCCTTCGCACTTCAACTGTGGGAGAACCGTAACCAGAGTTAAGATTACTCAAGTGCGGTGAACAGGAAACAGTAAAAAAGAAAAGACCTTGTAATTTATTTTTCATATTTCATTAATATCTGCAGGTACTTTTACGAAATAGACATTTGATAACCCTTATCAATCAGTTTCCAATTGTAACTGCTAGGTTCCAGATTTTCATTGTGTGAGTATGTGATCCTTACGGAAGCTTGTACAAAACTCGAGAATAAACTATCGGTAGTAGACAGTGGGGAGCGAGATTGTCGCGCAGTGCGGATACTAGTTGAAAATAACATGTGGAGTGGATTCTGACCGACCGCAGGAGAACAGTGACATTGCATTGCATTGTACTGTATGTTAACCGGGAACCTAGAAACGACGGAGAGGCTCCGTCCCGGCCGCAGCCGCAGTGGTTCACAACCCCACGACGACTACCGCAGTCCACTTCACCGCTCCGCCGCCCCACACCGAACCCAGGGTTATTGTGCGGTTCGGCCCCTGGTGGACCTCCCAGGGAACGTCTCGCACCAGACGAGTGTAGCCCCTATGTTTGCGTGGTAGAGTAATGGTGATGTACGCGTACGTGGAGAACTGTTTTGCGCAGTAATCGCCGACATAGTGTAGCTGAGGCGGAATAAGAGGAACCAGCCCGCATTCGCCGAGGCAGACGGAAAGCCGCCTGAAAACCATCCACAGACTGGCCGGCTCACCGGACCTCGACACAAGTCCGCCGGGCGGATTCGTGCCGGGGACCAGGCGCTCCTTCCCGCCCGAAGACGTGCGTTAGACCGCACGGCCAACCGGGCGGGCGAACACTGACATAGTCGGATTAAAGTTTACATTGTCACGGTGAATTAAATACGTTAGGTCGTCTACTCGCAGTTGAAACAATTTTGGAGTAATATTAATAATGACAGCACGAAACAGATTAGTATCTGCAATGCTGTCGGCAATAAAGCTAACATGACACAAATCGAAACTCAGAGTGAGTTTGATGGATATCAGAAATCAAACTTGACAGTGCCGCCCATGACTTGAGTTGGGAACTGTCGCAGAGCTTGAACTCTGGCTGTGTCGATTGGCTAGGGTATGAGAGGGTGCTGCAATTAGGTGCCAAACTGATTCTTAAAAACCGGATCCAATCCCCGCGAGTAACCCTTTCGCTACGATGAACTTCTGTAGAAGTCGGGAGCGAATGTGGCGCTCAACCGGTGGACTGGTGCAGCAGTTCCGCTTCGCGTCATACTTCTCCGCTTCACTACGCTCGACTTGTGTGGAAGCTTGACCTATGCACCATCTAGCGGCTTTGTTCAACGTCTGTAGTTAACAACAGTCGCTAGATGCAGTTGCAATCACTTTCAAAGTGTTTGTTTCGCTCATTTCCCGCCTTGATTCTGATCTGAAGTGACGTGTTGTTAACTTCAGTTTCTACTAGAAGTGATATGGCAGGTAAGCGATATACTGTGGATGAAACTCTTTCTCACATACTGGATAGTGACTCTGAAGATGAAAGGGAATCATCGTCCGAATCTGACGATTAATATGGAACACTTATGAGTGATTTGTATAAATCTTGCCTAATAAATATATAGTACAAAGTCCAATAATGGCGATAGCACTACGAGTGTGAAAGCAGGACAGAGCAGAGCTGCAGGGCGCGCAAAAAATGCGGCGTGCAGCGGGCACTGGTGCTCGGCCACAGCGCACGGCGCCGGCATCAAAGGCTGAATATGAACTGCACTCACATAACGCACCAAACACACCACAAAGTTAATCCTTTTCTCAACATTCATTCCTACGGTACCATTGTTCTGGCAATTTTTGAAGCAGTACATATACACGTGAACTAATATTTAATGCGGATAACAAAACTGTCATGTTACAATTATGCATGTAATAGATATTTTTAACGGAATTCGTGTACGTCTCCAACGTAACAACACTTTTTAGTTTCTGTGATGTGTAAAGTGTAAAACTAACTTGCAGAGACGTTAATCAGCCACACTCAAACTAAATTGGAGGACCGAATAAAATAGTAGAAGTAGACGAATCTTATATATATTAGACGAAAGAACCAGAGAGGACGGCCTTCTAAAAGTGAAGTAGAACATATTTGGGTTATCGGTGGAACAGAAAGGGTGTCCAAATAAAATGGCTCTGAGCGCTATGGGACTTAACATCTATGGTCATCAGTCCCCTAGAACTTAGAACTACTTAAACCTAACTAACCTAAGGACATCACACAACACCCAGCCATCACGAGGCAGAGAAAATCCCTGACCCCACCGGGAATCGAACCCGGGAACCCTGGCGTGGAAAGCGAGAACGCTACCGCACGACCACGAGATGCGGGCAAAGAGAGTACCGCAAGTGTTGTGAGGGTATTGTCCCGAGACAAGTTGAGTTTAATCGGTCTCATAAAACACTTCATACTGCCTCGAACAAAAGTAATCACACAAGATTTCAGTCGTACCAGACTCTGAAGGCTGAAGGGTTCTACCACGAATTTGTGAACCACTCTAGCGTCTTCCAAAGAGACGAACTCCACAGTGTCCACACCCAGAATATAGAACGGCTGTGGAAGTCTGTCAAGTCTCCCATAAAAAGAGAAGGGCGTCCAGGACAGAGGAACGGACTGTACTCCTTCCAGTACGTGTACTTCCACAACTTGGCGTTTGCAGGGAAAAGTCGATGCATGCGACACTCTTCCGATATTCCTGCGCGATATTGGCAGAGTTTATCCTGGCCACAGGAAAATGGAATTGCCCCTGTACTTTATACATCACACGGTCTGTTACAAGACGATAACACCAACGACGAGTAAGGTAAGTCGTCTCCTTTGAATTTACAAATGCTTCTCCAACACTTTTCTTTGGTCGTTTTTGTAGTGACAACTTGAAACATACTCATAACGCCCGCCACGAGACTTCCGTAATCGATTTAC